>NC_068938.1:170249473-170378511 GCF_016801865.2 Culex pipiens pallens
ATGGGCGTGGCCCAATGCACTCGACTGATTAGAATACATTTTTGAAATATTTTTTTTTAAAATGCTTGTAAAAGGAATAGCATAACTTTTAATAAAAGTGAAAATAAACAGAAATGTTCACAAAAAGTTGCTCTTCTTGTTGGTGTACTTGGTTTTAGCGAATTTCAAGGAACAATCCAGATTATCCAGCATCATTCAAACACGACCGCTTATTAGGCTTAAAATGGGCATATTTCCTCTAATATAAAAAAGGGGTATAAGAAGGGACTGAAAATTCCAAAAACAATATTGAGAAATCAGAGATCGCTATTTGGAGCATCGTTTGTATTTTTATTTTTGTATTTTAATAAATAGCTTTTCTTCGAAAAGTAACAGGTAACAAGTAACAAGTAGCAAATTGAACAATTATTGTATTATAAAATTCAATTGAAATTTGAAGCATTTAACTTGGTTCATTCGAGATAAATGAACTTTGCTTCAAAATATTTGTTTGTTTTTGATCATGAAAATCAGACCTTTCTTCAGTATTTATGATTTTAAAATTTTCATGAAATTTGATTATTTGGTTTGAAATTGGAAATTTAAAAGCAAAAAAAATCAAAGGTTTGTTACACAGTCTTGGATTTATTTAGATTTTTTTCCATGTACATTTATGCAGTCAAAAAAAAATTGAATGTCCAATCACAATCGCTGACTTTTTACCTCAATTTTAAATACCAGCAACTTTAATTTTTTCATGAAATATTGTAGCTTAAGCTATCAAGTGATTTCAAATGTAGAAGGTCCTACATTTACAAAAGGGAAAAGGAATGAAAAAGATTTGGTTATTGATTCTTTTTTTGGTTTCATTTTTTTATAAGACTTTTATAGACAGTGATGGAAACTTTTGAAAATATATTATAGGGTATTTCAAAAAGTTAATTCTTTAGTAGTCTTCAAACTATAAGTTTGAGTGAAGTATTTGCATAATTGAAAAAAAAAAAGATTTAAGTTAAGATCATTAGAATGTTCAACGATAAAGTTAATCAACTTACAAATTAAAACTTATTCTTACCGCGCTTCGAAACAACATTTCTCCGCTAAAATTCCTCTTCCCGGTGAGAAAGTGCAATAATTCTCAAATCCTCAAGACTTCGATGCTGCGGTTCTCGACCTTCAAGACGGTGTGCACACTAATTTCAAGGGCCAGAAGCTTTAGCTCTCAAGAAAGCCAAGTAAATCTACTACCAGCAGTGGAGAAAAACCCACCGCCGAGCAACAAGAGTCAAGACCCCGCTCAAATAAAAAACCCCTCTTGGCTTCTGCAATCCTGTTGGCTGCGTATTTCTACCAAGGGTGTCTCACCACCGAGCTTCTGGACTGTGTGCTCGGAAAATCGGAAAATCGGTTTTCGGTTGGCAAGCTTTTTAATTGCGTCTGTTTGCGTGCTTTTTTTCGGACGACGACGACGAAGGGGTTTAAATCTCGGCGAGAAGTCCTGGCGCCATTGTGTTTGTCTCTTTGCGCAAGGGGGAGTGAAAAAGGACACCCACCCTGGCAAATAATACGCGAGGCTTTGGACTTTCCAGTAGGGCGATGAGCTTTCTGGTTCTGGGGGGCGGGGAAACCTCTTCAAAGTGACCGGAGGTGAACTTTTTTTTTCGTTCTGGACAAAGATAGTAGAAAACAAAAGCGGCTTTTGTTTTCCAGTTTTGTGTTGAAAGTGGCTGCGGACGAGTTTACGGGAGGGAAAAAAATGGGAAAAATGGACAGGAAAGTTTTTCCTGGCAACCGACCGGGTGACGACCGTTCCCGGGGACCCCGAGTTGTTTGCAGATTTGAAGTGGCTAATTTGCATGGGTGAAGATGAGGCTAATGAGCACCATGCTGGAGGGCTTTTCAGAAATGGAAAAATTGTGGAAAAATGAAACTCTGGTCTTTTGCGGTGCGTTTTGTGAAAATGCGCTCAAATGAGAAAAAGTATGTTCGTTGTTTTGAATAATTGCAGAATTTGAATCAATTCATAATTAAAAACTTTGGGCTTGCATAAAAAAGTTCTATTTTAAAAGAACCTTTGAGTTTAAAAATCTAATTGAGGGCTAAAAACAAAAAAAATGGCTTGAGTATTAGATTCGAAAAGTATTTTTCATCTTCTACGTTCTTGAAAACATTTTTTATTTATTATACATTATAAAAAAAACTATTGCATAAAACAAAAATTCAAAACGAAAATTGAATTGGTACACACATAGTTTTTGTTTTTTAAGTTAAACTTCCAATTAGGCCGTCAGCCCGAAAAATCGGGGGGCAACATTTTTTTTCGAAAAAAAAAACATCACAATTTCAATGGAAATTGACGTCTAATTAACTGAAAACAATTTGAAATGCATTTTCCTGCATTCGTAATCAGATTTAGCATGATTAGCTCTTTTAAAAATTTGTTGAATTTTTGTGAATTTACTATGATCAACACCGCAAAATATTTTTTTGTCGCGAAAAAAAATTGTTTCGTCAATTCTTAGATATTCTGAAATAAATGATTGCAAAACAGGAGCTTAGGTATTTAGGAGCTTAGGTTTTTTCATAAGAGTTGTTGCATATGAAAAGGGGCAGCTTTTGGTTTGGTTGGAAATTAGGGTGGTTCACTATTAGGGTGATTTTGAAAATCGAACATTTCAGGAATATTTTTGGGAATTTTCTTGTCTTCTAGAAAGTTGTTGAGCTTGCCAATCCAAGCAACTTTGTCGAAGACACCAAAATTTTATCTCGTAATCTACGCCTTCTACCACCAAATTAATAGAAAGCATCTGAGCAAACCTTCAAAAATCAGATTTTTGAAAGTGGCAATTCAGGGTTAAGTTTTTAAGAAAAGTGGTATTCGGGGCGCCCGTGTGGATCAATCGGACCGCGCACTGGCTCACAATCCAGAGGTTGCTGGTTCGAATCCCGCGGCGGGCGCTCTAAAATTCTTTGTGTAAATATGGGTATTCGGCGCCGTCGCTCCGTGCCATACTCTAGTACACTTAGGAGCCCAGGGCGGCGAAGTCCTTGTAGTTAAAAAGGAAGACACTAGTGGTTGGTACTAGCAATGGTGGACGACAGCTATAAAGTCAACTTCGTTTTCGGTATTCGGGGCACTTTTAGAGCTCTAAAAACAAACATTTTTATTTTTTGACAAGACAAGTGATTTTAAGGTAAAAAAAGATGCAAATTTAAAACTTAAATATCTCGAAAAGGCGCAAGCCAAATTTTAAGCGCCACCCTAATAGTGAACCACCCTAATTTCCAACCAAACCAAAAGTTGCCCCTTTCCATATGCAACAACTTTTCTGAAGACACCAAAGCTCCAAAACTTCACCATTTTACGGAAAATAAATTTTCTACTTGAGAGGCAGTATTTGTAGATTCTGCTCGGTTTGTTCTAGAGGTCGTATCGAGGTGCTCCGATTTGGATGAAACTTTCAGCGTTTGTTTGTCTATGCATGAGATGAACTCATGTCAAATATGAGCCCTCTACGACAAATGGAAGTGGGGTAAAACGGGCATTGAATTTTGAGGTCCAAAACACATGAAAAATCTTAAAATTGCTCGCATTTCCGTAAAACTTCATCAATTCCAACTCTCTTAGATGCGTTCCAATGGTCTTTCGAAGCCCTTCAAAATGTGCTATAGACATCCAGGATTGGTTTAACTTTTTCTCATAGCTTTTGCATATTACTGTTAAAAATGGATTTTTTTAAAACCTTAATATCTTTTTGCAACAGCTTCCAACACCCATACTCCCATAGGTCAAAAGATAGGTAATTTCATGGACTATAAGCTTACGGTATTAACTTTTTGGCCAATCGCAGTTTTTCTCATAGTTTTACGATTTTTCTAGAACAAACTTTTTACAACGTTATTTTTTGCCCTGTAGGCCAAGAGGACGGCACTTTTTGGTCTCAATTTTGTCAAATTCGGAATCCTCGGTCAATTTCACGTAAATTAGAAGTATTGGAGTTGTAATTTTGATTTAAAAAATAATTAAATAAAACATTTTTGAAAAAAGAAATAGATCTTATTTACCCTATGATCAATACGTCAAATGCTGTATCAAGTAGGCGAAAACTTGTTAAACCCCTAATCCGACAAAATTCTAAATAATATTTTAATTAATTCTAAATGGCATTTTTTCCAATCAAATTCAAAATTCCAACACCTCAATCTAATGTAAAATTTTCTGAGGATTCCGAATTTGACAAAATTGAGACCAAAAAGTGCCGTCCTCTTGGCCTACAGGGCAAAAACTAACGTTGTAAAAAGTTTGTTCTAGAAAAATCGTAAAACTATGAGAAAAACTGCGATTGGCCAAAAAGTTAATACCGTAAGCTTATAGTCCATGAAATTACCTATCTTTTGACCTATGGGAGTATGGGTGTTGGAGGCTGTTGCAAAAAGATATTAAGGTTTTAAAAAAATCCATTTTTAACAGTAATATGCAAAAGCTATGAGAAAAAGTTAAACCAATCCTGGATGTCTATAGCACATTTTGAAGGGCTTCGAAAGACCATTGGAATGCATCTAAGAGAGTTGGAATTGATGAAGTTTTACGGAAATGCGAGCAATTTTAAGATTTTTCATGTGTTTTGGACCTCAAAATTCAATGCCCGTTTTACCCCACTTCCCTTTGTCGTAGAGGGCTCATATTTGGCATGAGTTCATCTCATGTATAGACAAACAAACCCTGAAAGTTTCATCCAAATCGGAGCACCTCGATACGACCTGTTTCACATCGGTGAAAAACTCGCTCTTAATTTTGCGATCTGGACCACTGTTCATTGCTTGTAATTAATTTTTATTGCCTTCTTTGGTCACAGTCGAGGGACATAAACTTCAAAAAATATCTGCTGTGGCCCTAATGATATCAAAACAAAAAAAATACCTTTTGCTGTTAATTTTATGCTTTTAATTTCTCTTTTCCCTTAACATAGGGTTTCTTGAAAATATTTTATGCATTTTGTGAAACGTTGGGAAAATTAATATCAAAATTTGCATTTAAAATTTTCTAAAAATGAGAAAATTTGGCATAAATACTATTGGCAAATTCTCCGCTAACTAACACTAACGGAACTAACGGAAATAATTGCCACGAACCCTCTTCGATTTCCGTAAAAGTGGAGTTTATTTTGGTCCCTGATTAAAAAATCCGAGGTCCATTTTTCCAACTTTTGATAATCGAATCATAACCAAAAACATTTTTCTTCGTTTTTTTAAATTTTCTTGTTTTAAACATCAAATTCGAGTTCTGCAACCCCGATTTAGTCCAATTTGAATATTTGATTGCCTTTTTCATTAAAAAATGCATTTTTACAATATGTTATCACCGCCATTCTGGTCAGCATCTTGGATTTAAAAATTCTAAATCTTTTTTTAGGGTAGTTTATGGGTCAAAGTTAAGCTCGACCATCAAAAATAAGGCATCGATAACAATTTTTTTGGTGATGCGATTTCCGAAGATTCGATTATTCGAAGTGAAATTTGTCAGAGGTCTTCGGATAATCGAGTCTGGACTGTAACAGAAAATGGTAGCAATTAAAAAAGCGGGTTTAATTTTATAACTAAATTTATTTCATTTTTTGTTCCCAAAAATATGGAACAGGACAACATTTTCAATGAAATTTGTTCCGATTTTCAAATTTAATAATCAACCAATTTTAATGAATAAAGATATCTTCATAAATTAATTGCATTAAAAAAAATAGAAGGGACTTCTTAAAACACCCTGGGCTTCTACACAAAAAAAAAACAGTCAAAATCTCATATAAATAGCGTGTATTTTTCTTACAGTTTTGTTTTTAAAGCAAGCTCGCTAAATTTCCTAACATTTTGTTCCGAGGCAACGATTTCAAGATACAATTTCATTCGAATTTAAATCATGGGGAAAATCATGGGAACTTTCTCTCTGGAACCCCCATTCAGCTTCCGATTCTGATGAATTGCCTCTTTAAACAAGCAGCTCAACATGCAAATCTCGCCTCCGAAGGGATTATTATGTAAGACAAAAAGAAATCCGAATTGATTGTGGTGGTACAACCCCAAAGCTAATGATGTGCATCCATCTTCCAGCAACAATTCCAAACCTAACCCCAAATTCATCACTCTTCTCGCATACTCGGAAAAATGTGACACTTTAAAAATGACGAATTTTTCTCGAAATTCAAAAGGTTGATGTCAAATTTCGATTTTTTCGCAGTGCCACCTCGGAAAAGCTCTCTCCCTCCATTCACCCACTTTGGGCGCACTAAATTTTCCATCCTCGTCAAAGTTGCTTTTCCGTTTGATCCGCTCGTTAGGGCGAGGGAGTCCTTTTCTTTTTCCGAGAGTTAAAACTATAAGCAAAAGAATAAAAAACAAAGAAGAAAGAAAAGCACAAACAGCAAAGCTCTTCCAGTCTCGATCGGAAAAGCATCTCTCCCCCCGCAAAAGATTTGCATATCTCAACATTTCTCACAACTCGTTAAGCCGAAAATGGATTTTCCACTGCTGGTTGACTACCCATAAGGGCGGGGAGAGAGACTTCCACTATTGGGGCTGGAAAGGGGTGGGGGGTGAAAAACTTCACAGATTTGGAGATTTCGAGACGCCTACATCTCGTTACAAAGATCAACCAGCGGAAAGCGATTTTTGTTGACTTGATTTTTTTTCTTTGTTTTTGATAAGGATGGTAAAATCGAAGGAAAGTTGTGCGAATCTTTAAGGATTTTCCTCTTCAACTTGGCTCTTTAAATATTACAAAGGAAAAATAATCAAAATGAAATATTCCCAGAAGAAGCTACTTCCCTCATAAACTTTTCCCCTGACCTTGGCCCATGACAACAACCATTTAGCCGAACAATGAACCGTGGGAGTCAATCTAGTTAAAAACTATTACTGTCACTTGCAGCAGAAGGCAGCAAATTTCCAACACAGCAGCCTTCATCGTAACATTATCAAGTGCTGCCAACTATTAGCAGACGATGCGCCCACACGCCCCACTGGAGGAGGAAAAACTTTCGAGTTTCATTTAATTTCCCGGGCGAAACTTTTCCGCCACCAACCAGCAGCAGCAGTGCCTTGGTTTAGGGAGGAGTTGGTTTGTGGTGCAAACTGTGCCTTGGAGAACTGGGTGGAGGGGGAAATATTATATCAGACATAATTATGTGCTGCCATGGAGACTGAAGTGGGAGTAGTGGGAAGAAGTCCAGTGTCTTGAAACGGAAATTGTTTGGTAGAATTTTGCGAAAGATTGATGAAAGTTAGAGATGAACATGAAAGGAACTTTTTATCTTTCAATTGGGATTCATATATAAGAGAATTTCGGAAAAAATACAATAATTTCAATTGATTACCATAATAAAAAAATGCCCGAAAACATTTTTATTATAGTTGACTCTCTGGCTGTAGATCTTCTCGATAACAATATTGCTTCAGCTGTCAATAATTTGTTCAGTCCCTTCAAAAAGCATGCTTTGATTTTTCGTTCTATAATTTGATACCTCCCGCTTTCGACGGTCCCTTCAATATCGACAATGAGAGAGTCATTACAGTGGACTAGATTTATGGACTTTTAGTCCACCTTTTTTTGTAATTGATTGTTTATTTGTGACGAGAGCCTGTTATCAGGTAAGGAGGTATAATTAAAAATTGCTTTCCTTTTCTTTTGCAAATCTTTAAAATATTTTGAACCATGTGTTGAAAAATATAATTTGAAAATTTTGACAAACAGTAAAATAAATCATGGTAATATTTCATCTGCGAATAGGTACAACATTTGTCAGAAAAAAATGTGTAATTTTACTTGTAAAAACAATCAAATTCACCACTATTCCTGTGTTTTGCTACTTTTTCATTCTAAGCTAGGTAATATTACACCTTCAAATTTCAAACCTCCATTTTTTACTGTGCAGTAGCCTCACTTTGACAATGTTTAATGCTTAAAAAAATCCATAAAAAATGAAAATTAGTAAACAAAATTGGAATTTAGTTTTTTGTTTTTATTAAATTACATTTTTAATGCTTTATTTAAAAAAAATCCATAAAACATTAAAATTAGTTCTAAAAATTGAAGTTTAGTTTTTGTTTTTATTTTTTAGAAATAGTTGAAAAATATATTTATGATAAATTATACTTATTGTTGGATTTGCTTGCAATATTTATTTGATTTCAGTTCGATTTGTATCGTTGAACATCTTATTTAAAAAAGTTAAAATGCTTAACTCTAAGTTCAAACTGCATCAACTCAGATCTTCTAGCACTATTCGATAAAGTTGTAGAGAATTAAATTATTACCTTTCAAAACCAGTTCTGAAAAGTTCTACTTTGGAACACTCGAATGGGTGCTGAAAAGTTGAACTTTTCAGCACTATTATCGAAGTAGTAGTTTATGCAACAAGTTGCAAAAGTGGATTTTTTCAGCACGAGTCGTACATTTATCCAACGAGGTTCACCGAGTTGGATAAATACGAAGAGTGCTGAAAAAATCAAGTTTTGCAACGAGTTCCATACAACATTTTTTGCAAATCCGAAAAACACCCATTGAGTGAAATTTTAAGTCAAATTTTCATGTATTTTGTCAATAAATCATTTAAATCAAAAAAATGTTGAAAAGTGTTACTTTTCGAAACAAGTGCTGAAAAGTTCAACTTTTCAGCACCCATTTCAGTGCTGAAAAGTGTTACTTTTCAGCATTTATTTTGAAAAGTGTTGCTATTTGATTCTGTTATTTTTGGTACAGAAAAGTAGGCTATTTCGTCGTTCAAGAATGACAGGAAAAGTAAGTAGTTTCACGACGGAATTGCAAAAACTACTATTTTTGCAATTCCGCTGTAAAACTGTCAACTTTTCCTGTCCTTCTGGAGAAACGAAACGTCCTACTTTTCCCTACCAAAAATAACAAAATGGAAAATAAATACCTTTCAATGCCATTGCTGAAAAGTTCTACTTTTCAGCACTGAAATGGGTGCTGAAAAGTTGAACTTTTCAACACTTGTATCGAAAAGTAACTTTTTTCAATCTTTCTGGTTATGGCGAGCAGTCTTGTCGAAAAAGAAAAACAAATTTTCTCTACTTTACCGCCGTGTCGGCCTTTATTTTGAGGCCGAAACGTCGGTGAAGTAGAGAAAATCTGTTTTTCTTTTTCGACAAGACTGCTCGCCAAAACCAGAAAGATTCAAAATAATCAGTCGTTGCGAACCCGGATCAAAGTAACATTTTCCAATATTTTTTGTTTTGAATGGTGAATTTACTCATCACATGGATGATTGACATAAAATTTCATTCAAAAAGCGTTTTTCGGAATTGTAAAACATTGTGTAAGCAACTTGTTGCAAATATGATTTTTTCAGCACTCGTCGTATTCATCCAACTCGATAAACCTCGTTGGATAAATGTACGACTCGTGCTGAAAAAAAAAACATCTTTTTGCAACTTGTTGCATAAACTGCTATTTTTTTCTTTCTTTTGGTTTCAAACAGTGAATTCAACTAGCACATGGATGTTTGACATAAAATTTCATTAAAAAAGCGTTTCTCGGAATTGCAAAAAATGTTGTAAGCAACTCGTTGTGAAACTTGATTTTGGTACTACTCTTACTGAAAAAATCTTCTTTTTGCAACTTGTTGCATAAACTACTATTTTGGATAAAGCGTGGACAGACTAGGTTTACTAAATATAAGAAAAACAAAAAAAACTTTTGATTTTTAAGTAAACCCTCAACTAATCAAACTTTTATCTTTTTTTTTGCAGGTATGTTAAAATTTTCTCAAGCATTAAATGATGTATTCATATGTAAGTTACAAATATACGCAAAATAATTATTTTTTTCCTGTTTTCCGTCTATCCAATAAACATATAAACAACTGCATCCAAAAAATGCTTAAAATCCTGAAAATGCTTTATCAAAAAATATAAGCATAGCAGCAACATTCCCTCAGAAAACTAGCAAAACCAGAAGACAGAAAGATCAAGTGTAGTTCGTTACACATGCCAAAGAAAAGTTGCCCAAAAACTTGCTTTTTCCAAACTTTTCCAACATAATCAACGTTAATTATGGCACAAAGCAAAGGCAGTTAATAGTTTGCTCCCAAAAGGAAACCCTGCTTGCCCAGCTTTCCCGGAAGAAAGGGACCGGGAAAGGGGAAACTTTGCAACTTTGCATGCGGTGGGCACGCGGATCAGACACGAATGATAAAGTTCCGTGTTAAGAACTGAAGCTACATCATTTCCGCGTAATGCCAGAAGTCGGTGATGTGTACAAGTTCCTCATTTGGGTTGTCTTTCTCTTGCGCTGTGGGATTTCTCGGAAATTTTGCCAAGTTTGCCATTTCGTGGGGTACTCGAATGAATAAAAAATGGCAAAGGAGTGAATTTTGTTCAAATGTGGTTTTTGCCAAACAGAATTTATATTTTTTTTGGACCTTTTCATAAGCTTCGCTAGCATTCCAGAAAAAAAGTGATGCGGTTATTTCCCGCCCCCGCATAGAACGCCAATTTGCACTCCATTTAGGGAGTTGTGGGCTAAAGACTGAAAGCTCGGGAATGATGATTTGTGTGGTTTTGTTGCCGCTCTTACTGTGTTTGTAGCAAGTTTCTCCCGGAAAGTGGAATTGTTTTCGCTACAATGTGCGCGCTGGATGGAATATATTTTGGGAAATTCCATGGAAATGCTTCATTTGTTTCTTTGTTTTGATGAGAAATGCCTCCCCGTCATGTTGGGAAATTGTTTTGCGGTCACCTAATGAAATTTATGTTTGACTTGAGGCGCAACAAAAGCTTCGGCAATGATGAATTCTTCGAATGTGTAAGTCGTGGTATAGTCACTAAACTTTCTACTTGATCACTGTGTGTTTTCTAGGAAGTTTGAAATGGGTCCTTCCCCGTAAGACTTGATGGGCATCTCGTATTTGTTCAATTCAGCTCATATGGTAGGATTTTTTCTCTTTCTAATGAGCAATTACAAAAATAACTTTCACGTCAACATAGTACGAAAGCCGCGCAAGTGCGCACCTTCACCGTGCCCTCTTATCTCGCTCATCACCCTGGTACAGAAGACTGCTGCTCACCAGTGAGTGGGTTGCATTTGAGTGTGTACCGTCAACACACGGACGTTCTTGTAGCTGGTTACCCCTCATTGGTATAAGAGGTCTACTTTGGAATTTGCTGGCCCCATTGTGGATTATGGTAGAGTCGAAGATTTATGATTCCAGATTCAAGATGAGCAATTCCCTACGAAATCGGTCTTTTTTTTAATTTTAATTTTTGTATTTTTTAATCCAGCTGAAACTTTTATTGTGCCATTTTTTTTCTTTTTAAGAAGCCATTTTGCATCATTAGTTTGTCCATATAATTTTCCATACAAATTTGGCAGCTGTCAATACAAAAATTATATATGAAAATTCAAAAATCCGTATCTTTTGAAGGAACTTTTTGATCGATTTGGTATCTTCGGCAAAGTTGAAGGTATGGATAAGGACTGCACTTAAAAAAATGATACACAGTAAAAAAATTGGTGATTTTTTATTTAACTTTTTGTCACTACAACTTGATTTAAAAAAAAAAACACTATTTTCATTTTTTTTCATTTGTTGATATGTTTTAGGCGACCCTACTGCCTACTTTTCAGAAATTTCCAGGTGCAAGAAATTTGCAGGTTGTGCAAAAAATCTTTGACCGAGTTATAAATTTTTGAATCAATACAGATTTTTTCAAAAAATCGAAATATTGGTCGCAAAAATTTTTCAACTTCATTTTTCGATGTAAAATCAAATTTGCAATCAAAAAGTACTTTAGTGAAATTTTGATAAAGTGCACCGTTTTCAAGTTATAGTAATTTTTAGGTAACTTTTTTGAAAATAGTCGCAGTTCTTCATTTTTTTTTAAATTAGTGCACATGTTTGTCCAATTTTGAAAAAAATATTTTTTAGAAGCTGAGAAAATTCTGTATATTTTGTTTTTTTTTTTAACTTTGTTGATACGACCCTTAGTTGCTGAGATATTGCCATGCAAAGATTAAAAAACAGGAAAATTGATGTTTTCCATGTCACCCAAACAAAACACCATTTTCTTATGTCGATATCTCAGCAACTAATGGTCCGATTTTCAATGTTAAAATATGAAACATTCGTGAAATTTTCCGATCTTTTCGAAAAGAATATTTTCAGTTTTAAAAAAATCAAGACTAACATTACAAAAGGGCCAAACATCCAATATTACGCCCTTTAGAAATGTTAGTCTTGATTTAAAGTTATTGAAAATATAGTTTTCGAATAGATCGGAAAATTTCACAATTGTTTCATATTTAAAATTGAAAATCGGACCATTAATTGCTGAGTGGGTTGTTTGGGTGAGACTAAGAAAACATCAATTTTAATGTTTTAAAACCTTTGCATGGCAATATCTCAGCAACTAAGGGTCGTATCAACAAAGTTAAAAAAAGCAAAATATAGAAAATTTTCTCAGCTTTTCAAAAATATTTTTTTGAAAGGTGGGCAAACATGTGCAATTATTAAAAAAAAAAACTGCGACTATTTTCAAAAAAGTTACCTAAAAATGACTACAAATTGAAAATGGTGCACTTTATCAAAATTTAACTGAAGTACTTTTTGATTGCAAATTTGATTTTACATCGAAAAATGAAGTTGAAAAATTTTTGCGACGAATATTTCGATTTTTTTTAAATCTGTATTGATTCAAAAATTCATAACTCGGTCAAAGATTTTTGCCCATTTTGGAAATTTCTGAAAATTTAGCATTTGATGTCCCCTAAAACATATCAAAAAATGAAAAAAAATAAATAAAAATAGTGTTTGTTTGAAATTCAAGCTTGTAGTGACAAAAAGTTAAATAAAAAATCACCAATTTTTTTACCGTGTTTAATTTTTTTTTCAGTGTAGTCTTTATCCATCCATCCAAATTAAAAATTTGAATGACCTAAATCTCAGAGAATTGCTCAGATTCAAGATTCAAGATTCAAGATTCAAGATTCAAGATTCAAGATTCAAGATTCAAGATTCAAGATTCAAGATTCAAGATTCAAGATTCAAGATTCAAGATTCAAGATTCAAGATTCAAGATTCAAGATTCAAGATTCAAGATTCAAGATTCAAGATTCAAGATTCAAGATTCAAGATTCAAGATTCAAGATTCAAGATTCAAGATTCAAGATTCAAGATTCAAGATTCAAGATTCAAGATTCAAGATTCAAGATTCAAGATTCAAGATTCAAGATTCAAGATTCAAGATTCAAGATTCAAGATTCAAGATTCAAGATTCAAGATTCAAGATTCAAGATTCAAGATTCAAGATTCAAGATTCAAGATTCAAGATTCAAGATTCAAGATTCAAGATTCAAGATTCAAGCTGGTTCACAATGCTCGCCTGACCCTTCTCCAGAAGTGCACTCCGTTGCGCGCCATTTGGATCATCCTAGAATGGAATCCGGTGTAGTATAGAGCTGGCAATGTTGCAACAAAACCGCAGATTCATCTCCATCAATGGGGCGCTGCACCGCATTGCTAACAGCAATACAGCCAGCCCTTTCAGAGAGTGCACAAAATAGCGTCCTTGACATCCTTCAGGAGTACGAACCAACTTCCCTCGTAGACGATTCCGATCTGGTATTTGCGGCAAGCCGGGATAAATTTTGCTCCGACCACCCGCACACTTGAGAGCTAGAAATAGCAAGGAGCAAGTGCTTGTGCATGTTTGAGGTGAGGGTTCCCCTCCCTCACCAAGAACTGTTCTTTAGTTTACATAAATAACATGTATCAACTTGATTACGCCGAGCGATGGGACCATCTCAAATGAAGTGTTGTTCGCCCGGTGTGGAGAAGCTCAAGAAACCGCACTCGTCGACACATTTGGTGCAATCCCGTTAGGCAGAGCAGCACTTGATGCACCAAATTGCACTGAACACACTAATCAACGGCGTCCTGCACCGGCAATTATCGCACGTGACTGCCGAGTTCATCTCTACTTCTAGGCCGAATGTCCTCCTGGCCGATTAAACTGTGGACACAAACGACAGAACTCTGCAATTATGCGATGCTGGCTTAGCTACTCATTTGTGGCAGGTTCCTGGGATTGCGTTGTAGTTACAGGGCAGATCTTCAGGAGGATCTGACTTAAAGGACACCATTAGACAAAATACTGCTCCTTGTGTTGCTAAAAGTTTGTGTAGTTCAAATGGGACGAAAGTCTGTCGGAGCATGGTGGCCACTCATTGCCGGTGAATTTGGCTTTGATATTTTTATATTTAAAGTTTTATTAAATAGTATTTTTAAGATAGTATAACCGTAATAGTGACTTAAGCATCTAGTTTGATGGGTGTGTATCGGAAATGATTTCTTTCCTTTGCCAATGTGGCCACCATGGTAGCCTCAATCTCATCATTGCCCAGAGAAGAAGGAAACAGTAAATATTTGATTTGCTCTGTCCGAAAATTGATTGTGGGCAAATTTGGAGAGTGTACATTGTTCGGAAACCACCAGTAACAAATTCGCCGAAACGTCTCGCTCTAACAGAGTCTGATTTCGTAGAAACTTTGGTTGCCTAATTTGCTTGATTAGTATGTAGTTGCGAAAGTTCGAAACACATTTGGAAATCATGAGCAAACATTGAACACACTTAAATTCCAAATAGCCTGCGGTGTGTTCCGTTCCCAATCAAATAATTCTCTAATCTAATCTAATCTAATCAGACCCTAGCGCAGCCAATCTTTCGAAGGGATCCTGGAGGGTGCCTTAGGTTAGATGACGCCTAGCACTCTTCTTGTCATTTATTAACATTTGTAGTGCGCCATTGCATTAGAATGCATTGAAACATCACAAGCGTTAAAGCGGCCAGGCCTACTGCGTAAAGCCGTATCGCAGAGATGACTCGTAATTGGGTTGAGTTTGAGCACTGAGTGTTCAAACAACAACACAATTCTGAATCGACAGGGGAGGAAGAAGCGTGGGGACACACCACCATACGCTCCGAGATTTTGGTTGTATTCGTTGGGAGCACCATGCTAAGAAGGTTTGGTACTCCGGGACCCTCTGGGATGGGACATTGTATTTCCACGAATGCCCTGGACACTATTTGCCGTGGTTATAGCGCCACAACTCGCTCTCTGTAACAGTATTCCTAATTCCAGTCCACGCTCACCAAGTCGTCATGGCCAAGTGGTTAGCATTTTTGCTTACCAATCAAAAGGACGGAGGATCGAACCCTGCCTCGAGCGACTTTGATTTTTCGTTCATATTCATCATTTCAAATTTATGTGTTCTTAACTTTCTCGTTGGGAGCAGATGGGAATCGAACCCAGAACCATTCGCTTTCAAAGCGAACACCGTAACCAGTCAGCCACGGCCGCTCCTCCGTTCCCAATCAAATAATTCTCACAATTAAACTCAATATCAATAAATAACCGATTATCGTGGAAACAGGAAGGATAAATTTCACCCACCCACAAACATACACACACACACACATATCACACATCATACCTGAATGAACAATCAAGTGAAAATAAATTGCTATATCATGCATTGGCCTGACACGAAACCTGTGCTGTACACACACACTCTCTCACCTTCTCGTGATGATGATCATACTGAAATCCAACCTAATAACATGCCATTAGGGGGAGAGGGGGTAATATGCACCCCCGGGGCAAAATGCACCCCCTGCTTTTCTCGGTATTTGGAAGAATTTTCCGGGGAAAAATCATAGAAATTGGAAGCTTGACATTACTAAACCATGCTGGAAAAATTTAAGCATCGCAGTATAAAAACAGCTCAAGTTATTTGCAAAACTTTAAAATGTTGTGTTTTCATCTAATTTTCTTTGCACTTTCATTATGATTTTCGGACAATATAAAAAGCATTTATTGATATTGTAAGTGTTGAGGTAAATAGTTTTTGCCATAATCTTCATTATTCTGTAGATAGATGAGTCCAAAAACATCAAAAAATGCATTTTTAATTATTTTTTTTTGCAAAAAGCGTGGTCGGGGCAAAATGCACCGCTGTGAAGCTCCTTAGTAAAAACAGCGGTGTCATCTAGTGGTGACTAGTGAAAACTGATTTTACCCGGTGCATTTTGCCCCATGTTGTGGTGCATTTTGCCCCGTTGTTGTAGTGCATTTTGCCCCAATGTTGCGGTGCATATTGCCCCGCATGGTTGTTTGAAATGAATCAAAAATGTTTTTAGAAATTTGATATTTTCGAACAATTTTGAGGTTTTTTAAGACTTTTTTCACATGGATGACGAAGAATAATAGTTGTTTTAGAACATCGAACAAAATTCTTCCACAGTAATGCTGTAATGGTTGAGAAATCACAGTTTTCCCTTAGGGGGTGCATATTACCCCCTCTCCCCCTATATGTCCTGGCTGGTCCCTTTTCCGAAACCTGCCACCTGTCTCCGGTCCTCCCCTCCTCTCGGCGCGTCCCCAAAATTGAATCATCCTCCCCCCTCCCCTTTTCGTATTAGTTGTACAACATATCCGTTTCAGCGGTGCCGGGGTTCTTCTCTATATCTCGATAAAACCTTCATCCGAGATCAAGCTCAATATTTTATTTTATTGATTTTCCGTTTGCTAGCAGGGGTTTTTTTCGTCCATCCCTGCGGGTTGGAACCTCGAACGTCGCAATCTGGGATATTTCTGAGGGAAGGGGGTCCAACTTTCTTCCCGTGACAGTTTTGGAGGAAAAAAGTATCGAGGAGGAAAAAGGAGATAAAAAAAACTCGATACATCCTTCAGGCGAGCAAGAAATTGATGCAGAGATATTCCGACGAGGACGCCAGAGCATCGTCGAGTTGTAGGTGAGGACGTTAATTTCTCGTGCTGGGAATAGGGGTTCGTTGCATAGTGAAATAAATTAAAAAAAAAAATCAATGTAAAATGTAACTGGTTATTTTGAAAACCATAAATCGGCTTGACATTGAAAAGTTGAACTTTTTTTTTTGTCAAGCAAAAAATACAATTTGAAAACAAACGAAAATATGTTTCAAAAGTTTATGTCAAAATAAGGGGATATTTAAAAAAAACCTCAAAATATCAAAACAAAACTCGATAAAATGCCCGATTCTTCGGCTCCTTTTCAAAAAAATCTTAAGTTGTTTTCAGCTTTTTGGCTGTAGTGGCAAAATAAAAGAAGGAACCCCCCAATGTTATTACATATTTGGAAAGATAATTGATTTTCCTATAAAAAAATATCATGCAGAATCAACCATATAGTACCTGTGCTTCCCCTGAAATAAAAATGTAGCGTGACGGGACAACATCCTAAAACTGGACTTTTAAAAGGAACACTACAAAAATCGCTACAGTTTTGCCAGTTTGATTTTTAAAACTTTTTCTACACATTATCACAAATTAAAAAACGAATCTTTTGCTCCTTGAACTGAACGATTTAGAGTTTTGCCAGCCATTTCTTTACGCAACCGGACAACGAAAGGAGCAGATTTATGAAAAAATTCCTCTCCCATTCAAATGCTTGCAGACCATATTTGGTCAATATTTTTGGCTTTTGAGGTAAGAAAACGCATTTAAAGCACATTGCAATTATTGAATCATAATAAAAATGAAATCTTTCATATTAAAAATCACATTGAAAATTGAAAAATTTGACATTTTAGTGTAGTCTCGCTAAGAATCGGTCAAATGGGATTTTCTTCATGAAAATAAAGAGGAACCGGAAAATGATAATTTTCTATTTTTTAAATAATACGACACTGAAAATTGACATTTTTTGCAAAACATTTTAACGGGTTAAAAGCAAAATTTTATTTGGGATGTTGCAAATTTTACTTCCTCATCTCCTTAAAATTTGTGTCAAAAACCACACCACAGTTACGTGTGAATTACGAAATTTTTGGTACCCAAAAAAGTAAAGGTCATCGGTAAAATTTTCAAGTTATCTCTGTTTTAGCGAAAAAAAAAGTTGTTTTCGTTTTCCGCGTTTTTCAGTTTTTGCGCGTGGCGCGTCGAAAAACTCAGTTTTTTTTTAATTTTCAAAAAATGATATCTTGAAATCCTGTTGTTTAAACGTTACCATTTTTACAATGTTAAGTAAAATTGTTCGAACAATCAGATACAAATATTTTCAAATATAGGCTCTTTGGTCCCGAGATCTCCAAAACAGCAATTCATTCGACCTTTACAAATATTAGCCAAGAAACCCTCACTCGAATTTTGAGTCCGATTAGAGAACTTTTTTTCGAATCGTGCTGTTTTCGATGGGAATTGCTGTTAAATGAAATAGAGCATTAAAAGGCATTTTAAAATCAGAACACTGATTGCACTGAAAATACGCCACACTTTTTAGTCAAGTGCCCAAACACTTGAATGATTCAATAAAGCCACATCTTAGATCTAATTTGTTTGTGTTTGAATTTCAATCCAATCCATTATCAAATTCAAGTGTTTTAGCGATTGACTTTTTGGTATTTTTTGACACCTTATTTTCATTCGGGTGGATCAAACTTTTCAAGTGTTTTGCTCATGAATTTGCCCCACTGTGCTGAACTATTCAAAGTGATGAGGAAAACACTTAAAATTGATCTTGTTTTGATTTGAAATGAAGTTTCGTGACAGCTTCGGCAGACTTTGCTTCGTTTCTTCATTTGTGTTTTGGCGGTCCGGTGTGTTCGTTTTTCGCAGGCTTGAATGACCGCGTGAGTTCGCTGCCGCCATGTTCCTGTCCAGTAAATTGCTTGCCCGGTTTGTGGCCGCGAAGACGAGCATCGTCACAAGGCTGTGTCCGTATGGCCAGCGGAAGGGCTCGGTCTCCCGGACCCGGAAAGAGGCCAACTTTGGCGATAGAGGTGCTTTCCGCAGATTCACCCACTTGGTGAGTGGGGAGAAAGATTTTTTTGTGGGGTTTTGTTTTGATTTTGGGATCTATTTTGTGTGATTTGCAGGAAGGATGCGATTGAGCTGCAGATGCCGTACCAGGAAGCGTTTGATGAAATTAAGGAAAACACCCGCCTGGTGCTGGAGAATCGGTGAGAAGCTGGATTCGAATGCATTCCACCCAGGGGCCAAGCAATGCGTCATTCAGATGGTCAAGGCACAGTTTGATTAGATGGAACCGACCGCGGTTCCGAATCAACAAGAAGATTCCCCGGGGGCCTCCATCTCCGCAGAAAGCGGTGGTGGCGAACAACCCGAACCTGACCAGGAGGACGATCCTGAGAGCAGGGACAACCGGAAGAAGAGACAATTCAACAACAACAAAAAACAAATTTCCATTTTTGACAAGCAAAGTTGATAGAAAATAAAAGCTGTCAAATTAATTTTATGACGCAACTTCTTCTATTTTTAACAAACCGAAATCCTTTTCTATTTCACACAAACATGGATTGATTATAGAAGGAAACACCATTTAAAACCGATAGATATAATGTAGTTTTTCATGTGACACAACACATCAAATTCAAGTGTTGTGCTATTGAATTGACAGCATCTTAAGGTGCCCAAAATTCAAGTGTTTTGCGATTGATTTTTGAGTGCTCTGTACAGCAGGGCCAGATCATGTGTAGAACACTTCGTTAAGCTGTGTAAGTTTTGCTCAGTGTGGGAAAAGACGGGACACTCCTTACAATATATATAAAATCATTTTTTTTTGAAAATTTTGAAGGTTAATTAACTGTTAAAAAATGTATGACATTTTGTGATACTTCTGATTTTTTTTAAATTATACATGAAATTTTAGAATGATGTTTTCTTTCTACTTTCTTTGTAAACATTTTTTACTGGTTGAAAATTGCAGGATAAACGATTTTCGACGTTTCTTTTTTGATAAACACAAAAAACTTTCACCTAAATTGTGCCTACTCTAGCTTTAAAAGTATATTTTTTTTGAAAAGCCTTGGGCCATCCAAATTTTATTTTAAATTTAAAAGGGGCCCCCCTTCGCCAAAAAATCAGGGAGCAAAAAGTTTAATTATTGACTGAAATTTAAATGTTCATTGAAAAAATCAACGCTTATTCATGGTTTTTGTTTTTTCAAATAAAGACTTTTTAATCCTTCAATTAGTTTTGAATTTTTCGGACCACAGATCGGAAAAAGACGTTGAATTTCAAGGAAAAAAAATCAATAAATTCATAGATATTTTGTAAAATTTTGACTGTAGTATCGTATCTGTAATGATGTTTGATTTTGAATGATGTTTACAGCATTTTCTGATATATTTTGTTTTGAAATTCTGAAAATCAGGCTTGAAATTTAGTTTTTTTATGCCCCACTCGACCTCGATCAGTTATCGTTATCGTTATTTGTAAAATTTTATCGTCGATAATCTTATCGCCGATAATGGACGATAATTCATTTTTTAAATCTTTCTAAAATCGATTAATTCTACCAAATCATGTTAAATTTTTTATGTTTTCACTAAGAATATAATTTTTGGAAATCTTACAGTTCAGTTTTAAAGTATAAATATGTACTAAAATTGTTCAAATATATTGCATATTTTGAAAATTTGAATATTTTTTTCGAAAACAACGGCAATTTGTGATTTTTTTTGTATTTTCAAAAAAAAAAAAACTCTAATAAAGTGAAAAAGCATGGCAAATTTTGCTTTGTTTGATACCCATTTTGCAAATTATGAAAATTTGAGTACTTTCGAAAAAATACTGCATTTTGTGAACAATATGAGTACATATTTTATCGTTATCGTTATCGAGCCTCAATTATTTTATTGTTAACAACCTTGACAAAAACATTAAATAAAATTTGTATCAGCCTCAACAGTTCTAAAACGTTGTTAAGACAATTCCAAACAAATTTAGAAAATAAAATAATATGATTATTGACTAAAATTGAAATTTTTATTAACAAAAAAAAACATCATTTATGCATTTAAATCAAATAAAGCGAGTTTCACTTCAAATATCCTTTTTCAAAGGGTATTTTCCAAAATTTTCAAATATATTGTATTCAACTCGTTGCATAACTTAATTTTCTTAGCACTCGTCGTATTTATCTAACTCGGTAAACTTTGTTAGATAAATGTACGACTCGTGTTGAAAAAAATCGCTATTTGGCAAACTTGTTGCATGCTACTATTTTCAGTTTATTTTGATTCTTCAAAAAGCAATTAAAAAAAAACTCTTATTTTAGGTTTAGGTTTAGGATCTTAGTCATCATAAAAAAAAAATTGTTGTGGTTTGACCGTGTTTTTCTACATAACAGGAAAAGTAAGTAGTTTCACAATGGAATCTTAAAAAAAGAAAAGAGTTTAGATTTTAATCACATTAAAATGCTTGGAATAAAATAAAATGAAACAATAGTAGTTTGGTTTCTAGACGAGCAAAAGTTACAAATATAATCCCTCATAAGGCTTTGATATCTTTTTCCGAAAAATGGGTTTCAAAAAGGATTTTAATTGATACCTTTTTATTTCTATCGAAATTCGTTCGAATAATGATCCCATTTGAATGTAATCGCTCACTGTTCCATTTTTCCAACACAAAAAACCGTAATCAGATAGGACTACTCTTCGTGTCAGTCAGGTTGATCCGGGCCAATCCTTGATCCTTTCTGTTCAAAAGCAAAAAAAAAGTAGCCCAAAACCCGCTGATGTCACAAATTTTGCAGCGTCGATTTTTCCCACTTTCTTTCCCGAAAAAACGAAAAGATAAATCTTTTCCTCTCAAACCATTCCAATTTCCATTTGCTTCGCCTTAGTTGGACAAAGGACGACGGATTGTCCCTTCCGGAATTGCCGACGTCGGCCGTGTTCTAGTCGTCGTCGTTGTCGTCGTCTATTGCTTTCTTGATTACAGATCTTTTTTCACTCTCGTCTGCGTTGTAGAGAATCCTTTGTCTGGGTTTCAAATTCTTCCATACATTCTAGCCGGGAGAATTTATCGCCACCATCGGAAACAAAATCCAAACTAGAAGAAAGGAGAAAACCTTAGGGGAACGTCCGGAAATTTTTGGTGAAGAAACAAATTTATGTGACCTCCCTCGGTGGCAAGTTGCACCAGATGCAGATTATTTTTGCCTCCAAAGTCGTCGTTTGAAAACTGCAGCAAAGTTTATCCTTTTTTTCGAGCAACTCTTTCCTGATACTAGGAGAAGAGTACGGACCTCGGGGGAGCACTTTTTCAAGAGACTTAGTGGTGAATTAGGCAGATTAATCTTTGAGGTGGGGCTTTCGGGGCGAACAACAAAGATCAAACTGTGAGTGATAGTGCTGAGGGGGGCATAAGAATAGCTGAGATATTTTAGCATTAGAAGGTAATTGATGGGGTCATAAAGCAAACTGTAGGGAAATTGGTTCCTTTAATCACTGAGATACTTAAAGATATTTGATAAGTTTATTCTAGCTTCACATGAAAAATAGTTTTATTTTAATTAACTTTTGAAGATTCTAAAAAACAAAGTCTACAGAAAAACAAGCCATGAAATTTAAAATATTAACTCCAAGTTGTGAACCTACTTAAAAGCCAAGCACCGTCATTTCAAATTCACACGTCCACCAAAAGCTTTTAAGCCTCTAATTATCACCTTTTTGCGCAAATCTTGCCTCAAAGAACTCCGCCACTCAGCGATGTCAAACTGGGTGCGGCCCTCAGGCCACCGAAGAAAATGCACACTGCTGGGTTGGCGGTTGATTGCTTCTCCTTCCGGGGATGGTCCATTTCAGCCTCGATGAGCACCAGAAATTACATCTTCACCGTCCGTCGCCGGTCGGTCGTCCATCATCCGCCAACTGGCCTAGAGCAGCGGAGCTGGGCGCGAAATTGAAGTGCAAAAAATATGCTCACGTAATTAAGATTAATTCCCTGCAGCACTGGCTGGCACCACCACCACCAGCAGTAGCACAATTCACACGGGATGAGCATCTTCGCCAGTCGGTCAGGACAACGGAGGGAAGAGCCTTGACCTCCACCGACCGTCGACGTCTTGATTCACCTCGAGCTGGATGTGGACCACGATGGATCGGTAACTATGCGATGGGATCCATTGAAAAGTGCAAAAGAATCAACTAAAGAAACTTAAGAAACTAAAGAAACTAAAGAAACTAAAGAAACTAAAGAAACTAAAGAAACTAAAGAAACTAAAGAAACTAAAGAAACTAAAGAAACTAAAGAAACTAAAGAAACTAAAGAAACTAAAGAAACTAAAGAAACTAAAGAAACTAAAGAAACTAGAGAAACTAAAGAAACTAAAGAAACTAAAGAAACTAAAGAAACTAAAGAAACTAAAGAAACTAAAGAAACTAAAGAAACTAAAGAAACTAAAGAAACTAAAGAAACTAAAGAAACTAAAGAAACTAAAGAAACTAAAGAAACTAAAGAAACTAAAGACACTAAAGAAACTAAAGAAACTAAAGAAACTAAAAAGTTGCAAAAATATGATGCGATTCTCTCTGGAACTTACCTCTCATAAATCAGTAGCTAGCGAGCCGGCAAACAGGTTTTTCCCCCAGCAGTGCAGTGCGCTTTTTCCTCGACCCTTCTTGGAGGCCGAGGTGCAGCACCTGAGGCCAGCCCAGCTCGGTCGACCTTCTTCAACCGACCGAGATAAGAGATAGAGCGCTGGCCATGAAAACGACGAGTCGTGACTTGCAGAACTTGTTTACATGATTACGAACATGACGTTGTAGGGGGAGAAGAACCCCTGAAGATGGCCACATTTAGAACTTTAATTATGGTCTCGCAAAATTACGTTACGGCTTCCTGCTGTGGTGAAAGGAAAGAGTCCCACACGTGGACCAACCAGCAGCCCAAAGGCCATTAGTCGTTTGTCGATGTTGCTCCTGCTTCTTGTTGTGATCTGTTTTTCTCTCCGTGGTGTCATCGAACTAGTACGGAATGATTCTCTGAAGAAAAACTCAATTTTAAAAAAGATGTTTAGTTCACATTAACGTAAATTTGGCAGTACCGGGGAAAAAATTGTAGAACAGAGAAACAGAAGAAAAAAAGAACAGAAGAACAGAAGAACAGAAGAACAGAAGAACAGAAGAACAGAAGAACAGAAGAACAGAAGAACAGAAGAACAAAAAAAAAGAAGACCAATATATCAGAATATAAAATACTAAAATACTAAAATACTAAAATACTAAAATACTAAAATACTAAAATACTAAAATACTAAAATACTAAAATATTAAAATACTAAAATACTGAAATACTAAAATACTAAAATACTAAAATACTAAAATACTAAAATACTAAAATACTAAAATACTAAAATACTAAAATACTAAAATACTAAAATACTAAAATACTAAAATACTAAAATACTAAAATACTAAAATACTAAAATACTAAAATACTAAAATACTAAAATACTAAAATACTAAAATACTAAAATACTAAAATACTAAAATACTAAAATACTAAAATACTAAAATACTAAAATACTAAAATACTAAAATACTAAAATACTAAAATACTAAAATACTAAAATACTAAAATACTAAAATACTAAAATACTAAAATACTAAAATACTAAAATACTAAAATACTAAAATACTAAAATACTAAAATACTAAAATACTAAAATACTAAAATACTAAAATACAAAAATACTAAAATACTAAAATACTAAAATACTAAAATACTAAAATACTAAAATACTAAAATACTAAAATACTAAAATACTAACATACTAAAATACTAAAATACTGGAATAATAAAATACTAAAATACTAAAATACTAAAATACTAAAATACTGGAATAATAAAATACTAAAATACTAAAATACTAAAATACTAAAATACTAAAATACTAAAATACTAAAATACTAAAATACTAAAATACTAAAATACTAAAATACTAAAATACTAAAATACTAAAATACTAAAATACTAAAATACTAAAATACTAAAATACTAAAATAATAAAATACTAAAATACTAAAATACTAAAATACTAAAATACTAAAATACTAAAATACTAAAATACTAAAATACTAAAATACTTAAATACTTAAATACTTAAATACTTAAATACTAAAATACTAAAATACTAAAATACTAAAATACTAAAATACTAAAATACTGAAATACTTAAATACTAAAATACTAAAATAATAAAATACTAAAATACTTAAATACTAAAATACTAAAATACTAAAATACTAAAATACTAAAATACTAAAATACTAAAATACTAAAATACTAAAATACTAAAATACTAAAATACTAAAATACTAAAATACTAAAATACTAAAATACTAAAATACTAAAATACTAAAATACTAAAATACTAAAATACTAAAATACTAAAATACTAAAATACTAAAATACTAAAATACTAAAATACTAAAATACTAAAATACTAAAATACTAAAATAATAAAATACTAAAATACTAAAATACCAAAATACTAAAATACTAAAATACTAAAATACTAAAATACTAAAATACTAAAATACTAAAATACTGAAATACTTAAATACTAAAATACTAAAATAATAAAATACTAAAATACTTAAATACTAAAATACTAAAATACTAAAATACTAAAATACTAAAATACTAAAATACTAAAATACTAAAATACTAAAATACTAAAATACTAAAATACTAAAATACTAAAATACTAAAATACTAAAATACTAAAATACTAAAATACTAAAATACTAAAATACTAAAATACTAAAATACTAAAATACTAAAATACTAAAATACTAAAATACTAAAATACTAAAATACTAAAATAATAAAATACTAAAATACTAAAATACCAAAATACTAAAATACTAAAATACTAAAATATTAAAATACTAAAATACTAAAATACTTAAATACTAAAATACTAAAATACTAAAATACTAAAATACTAAAATACTAAAATACTAAAATACTGAAATACTTAAATACTAAAATACTAAAATAATAAAATACTAAAATACTTAAATACTAAAATACTAAAATACTAAAATAATAAAATACTAAAATACTAAAATACCAAAATACTAAAATACTAAAATACTAAAATACTAAAATACTAAAATACTAAAATACTAAAATACTTAAATACTAAAATACTAAAATACTAAAATACTAAAATACTAAAATACTAAAATACTAAAATACTAAAATACTGAAATACTTAAATACTAAAATACTAAAATAATAAAATACTAAAATACTTAAATACTAAAATACTAAAATACTAAAATACTAAAATACTAAAATACTAAAATACTAAAATACTAAAATACTAAAATACTAAAATACTAAAATACTAAAATACTAAAATACTAAAATACTAAAATACTAAAATACTAACATACTAAAATACTAAAATACTGGAATAATAAAATACTAAAATACTAAAATACTAAAATACTAGAATACTGGAATAATAAAATACTAAAATACTAAAATACTAAAATACTAAAATACTAAAATACTAAAATACTAAAATACTAAAATACTAAAATACTAAAATACTAAAATACTAAAATACTAAAATACTAAAATACTAAAATACTAAAATACTAAAATACTAAAATACTAAAATACTAAAATACTAAAATACTAAAATACTAAAATACTAAAATACTAAAATACTAAAATACTAAAATACTAAAATACTAAAATACTAAAATACTAAAATACTAAAATACTAAAATACTAAAATACTAAAATACTAAAATACTAAAATACTAAAATACTAAAATACTAAAATACTAAAATACTAAAATACTAAAATACTAAAATACTAAAATACTAAAATACTAAAATACTAAAATACTAAAATACTAAAATACTAAAATACTGGAATAATAAAATACTGGAATAATAAAATACTAAAATACTAAAATACTAAAATAATAAAATACTAAAATACTTAAATACTAAAATACTTAAATACTAAAATACTAAAATACTAAAATACTAAAATACTAAAATACTAAAATACTAAAATACTAAAATACTGAAATACTTAAATACTAAAATACTAAAATAATAAAATACTAAAATACTTAAATACTAAAATACTAAAATACTAAAATACTAAAATACTAAAATACTAAAATACTAAAATACTAAAATACTAAAATACTAAAATACTAAAATACTAAAATACTAAAATACTAAAATACTAAAATACTAAAATACTAAAATACTAAAATACTAAAATACTAAAATACTAAAATACTAAAATACTTAAATATAGTGCGTCCATCCCGGGAATTCCCGGGACAAAAATCCCGGGATTTTTTCCAAAACCGGGAATTCCCGAATCCCGGGATTTTTTATATTTTGTCCCGGGAATTCCCGAAATTGAAAACAAATCAAATTTTGGTCTAGATTTGGTTGTGGAAATAGATCAACTGTTGAATACTCAGTAATCGATAAGAATTTTAAAGCATTAAAATTTGTATTCGGCGTATATCAGCATCAATTTGGATTATTAAGGAAAATTGTTGAAAGTTTAGTTTATAGATCCGCAAAATGCTTTCTGCCTTAAATATTTTCTATTAAATTTTATGTATCCAAAAAAAGACTTAGTATTATATTCACGTATATTTATGACTTTAAACTAGAAAAAAGTATTATATTAAAAAAATAACTTTTCATCCAAAACTTTCATCTGGAGCAAATCAGGACAAAAGTAACGAATTAAGACAGCTGTTTAAGCTTATTTTGTTAGAATAATGTTCTGATTGTTTTGAATGATTTGCAGTTTGAATACAACAGGAACAGAACAAAACAATTAGTACACCGATTTCCAAATTTATTGCTCTAAAATCTCCTATACGTATTCAAACTGCAGTCCCGAATATCCCCAGTTGGCGGTAGTAACTTATAGATAATTTTTAAAATATGTTTTAAATATAAAACATAAAATTCTAAACTTATCCAAAGTGTTACATTGTCTGGTATAATTTTATTTCTTGTTGTTTTAGACAGTTTCAATGAAATTGTTTAAGCTTTTGTAGTCATGTTATATAAATAAATAAATAAAAGAAATATATTAAAAATTGTGGAACAAAGAACAATGTTTTTAAATGTATTTTAAACTATTTAAAGACTTCTGTACTTGTTCAGATTGAAATGTAGCTTATCACCAATTTACAGTTTTGAGCTAATTCTATGATTTAAGCTCGAAAAACGTAATAAATATAATGAAAACATAGATTTTATGACTGCTTCAAAAATATCCCGGGATCCCGGGAATTCCCGGGATTCGAAAAATATTTTTCCCGTTTCCCGGGAAATTCAATACCCGGGAAAATTGGACGCCCTACTTAAATACTAAAATAATAAAATACTAAAATACTAAAATACTAAAATACAAAAATACTAAAATACTAAAATACTAAAATACTAAAATACTAAAATACTAAAATACTAAAATACTAAAATACTAAAATACTAAAATACTAAAATACTAAAATACTAAAATACTAAAATACTAAAATACTAAAATACTAAAATACTAAAATACTAAAATACTAAAATACTAAAATACTAAAATACTAAAATACTAAAATACTAAAATACTAAAATACTAAAATACTAAAATACTAAAATACTAAAATACTAAAATACTAAAATACTAAAATACTAAAATACTAAAATACTAAAATACTTAAATACTAAAATACTAAAATACTAAAATACTTAAATACTAAAATACTAAAATACTTAAATACTTAAATACTAAAATACTAAAATACTAAAATACTAAAATACTAAAATACTAATATACTGAAATACTTAAATACTAAAATACTAAAATAATAAAATACTAAAATACTTAAATACTAAAATACTTAAATACTAAAATACTAAAATACTAAAATACTGAAATACTTAAATACTAAAATACTAAAATACTTAAATACTAAAATGCTAGAATACTTAAATACTCAAATAATAAAATACTAAAATACTAAAATATTAAAATACTAAAATACTAAAATACTAAAATACTAAAATACTAAAATACTAAAATACTAAAATACTGAAATACTAAAATACTAAAATACTAAAATACTAAAATACTAAAATACTAAAATACTAAAATACTAAAATACTAAAATACTAAAATACTAAAATACTAAAATACTAAAATACTAAAATACTAAAATACTAAAATACTAAAATACTAAAATACTAAAATACTAAAATACTAAAATACTAAAATACTAAAATACTAAAATACTAAAATACTAAAATACTAAAATACTAAAATACTAAAATACTAAAATACTAAAATACTAAAATACTAAAATACTAAAATACTAAAATACTAAAATACTAAAATACTAAAATACTAAAATACTAAAATAATAAAATACTAAAATACTAAAATACTAAAATACTAAAATACTAAAATACTAAAATACTAAAATACTAAAATACTAAAATACTAAAATACTAAAATACTTAAATACTAAAATACTAAAATACTAAAATACTAAAATACTAAAATACTAAAATACTAAAATACTAAAATACTAAAATACTAAAATACTAAAATACTGAAATACTTAAATACTAAAATACTTAAATAATAAAATACTAAAATACTAAAATACTAAAATACTAAAATACTAAAATAATAAAATACTTAAATACTAAAATACTAAAATACTAAAATACTAAAATACTAAAATACTAAAATACTAAAATACTAAAATACTAAAATAATAAAATACTAAAATACTAAAATACCAAAATACTAAAATACTAAAATACTAAAATACTAAAATACTAAAATACTAAAATACTAAAATACTAAAATACTAAAATACTAAAATACTAAAATACTAAAATACTAAAATACTAAAATACTAAAATACTAAAATACTAAAATACTAAAATACTAAAATACTAAAATACTAAAATACTAAAATACTAAAATACTAAAATACTAAAATACTAAAATACTAAAATACTAAAATACTAAAATACTAAAATACTAAAATACTAAAATACTAAAATACTAAAATACTAAAATACTAAAATACTAAAATACTAAAATACTAAAATACTAAAATACTAAAATACTAAAATACTAAAATACTTAAATAATAAAATACTAAAATACTAAAATACCAAAATACTAAAATACTAAAATACTAAAATACTAAAATACTAAAATACTAAAATACTGAAATACTTAAATACTAAAATACTAAAATAATAAAATACTAAAATACTTAAATACTAAAATACTAAAATACTAAAATACTAAAATACTAAAATACTAAAATACTAAAATACTAAAATACTAAAATACTAAAATACTAAAATAATAAAATACTAAAATACTAAAATACCAAAATACTAAAATACTAAAATACTAAAATACTAAAATACTAAAATACTAAAATACTTAAATACTAAAATACTAAAATACTAAAATACTAAAATACTAAAATACTAAAATACTGAAATACTTAAATACTAAAATACTAAAATAATAAAATACTAAAATACTTAAATACTAAAATACTAAAATACTAAAATACTAAAATAATAAAATACTAAAATACTAAAATACCAAAATACTAAAATACTAAAATACTAAAATACTAAAATACTAAAATACTAAAATACTAAAATACTTAAATACTAAAATACTAAAATACTAAAATACTAAAATACTAAAATACTAAAATACTAAAATACTAAAATACTAAAATACTGAAATACTTAAATACTAAAATACTAAAATAATAAAATACTAAAATACTTAAATACTAAAATACTAAAATACTAAAATACTAAAATACTAAAATACTAAAATACTAAAATACTAAAATACTAAAATACTAAAATACTAAAATACTAAAATACTAAAATACTAAAATACTAAAATACTAACATACTAAAATACTAAAATACTGGAATAATAAAATACTAAAATACTAAAATACTAAAATACTAAAATACTGGAATAATAAAATACTAAAATACTAAAATACTAAAATACTAAAATACTAAAATACTAAAATACTAAAATACTAAAATACTAAAATACTAAAATACTAAAATACTAAAATACTAAAATACTAAAATACTAAAATACTAAAATACTAAAATACTAAAATACTAAAATACTAAAATACTAAAATACTAAAATACTCAAATAATAAAATACTAAAATACTAAAATACTAAAATACTAAAATACTAAAATACTAAAATACTAAAATACTAAAATACTAAAATACTAAAATACTAAAATACTAAAATACTAAAATACTAAAATACTAAAATACTAAAATACTAAAATACTAAAATACTAAAATACTAAAATACTAAAATACTAAAATACTAAAATACTAAAATACTAAAATACTGGAATAATAAAATACTGGAATAATAAAATACTAAAATACTAAAATACTAAAATAATAAAATACTAAAATACTTAAATACTAAAATACTTAAATACTAAAATACTAAAATACTAAAATACTAAAATACTAAAATACTAAAATACTAAAATACTAAAATACTGAAATACTTAAATACTAAAATACTAAAATAATAAAATACTAAAATACTTAAATACTAAAATACTAAAATACTAAAATACTAAAATACTAAAATACTAAAATACTAAAATACTAAAATACTAAAATACTAAAATACTAAAATACTAAAATACTAAAATACTAAAATACTAAAATACTAAAATACTAAAATACTAAAATACTAAAATACTAAAATACTAAAATACTAAAATACTAAAATACTAAAATACTAAAATACTGAAATACTTAAATATAGTGCGTCCATCCCGGGAATTCCCGGGACAAAAATCCCGGGATTTTTTCCAAAACCGGGAATTCCCGAATCCCGGGATTTTTTATATTTTGTCCCGGGAATTCCCGAAATTGAAAACAAATCAAATTTTGGTCTAGATTTGGTTGTGGAAATAGATCAACTGTTGAATACTCAGTAATCGATAAGAATTTTAAAGCATTAAAATTTGTATTCGGCGTATATCAGCATCAATTTGGATTATTAAGGAAAATTGTTGAAAGTTTAGTTTATAGATCCGCAAAATGCTTTCTGCCTTAAATATTTTCTATTAAATTTTATGTATCCAAAAAAAGACTTAGTATTATATTCACGTATATTTATGACTTTAAACTTGAAAAAAGTATTATATTAAAAAAATAACTTTTCATCCAAAACTTTCATCTGGAGCAAATCAGGACAAAAGTAACGAATTAAGACAGCTGTTTAAGCTTATTTTGTTAGAATAATGTTCTGATTGTTTTGAATGATTTGCAGTTTGAATACAACAGGAACAGAACAAAACAATTAGTACACCGATTTCCAAATTTATTGCTCTAAAATCTCCTATACGTATTCAAACTGCAGTCCCGAATATCCCCAGTTGGCGGTAGTGACTTAAAGATAATTTTTAAAATATGTTTTAAATATAAAACATAAAATTCTAAACTTATCCAAAGTGTTACATTGTCTGGTATAATTTTATTTCTTGTTGTTTTAGACAGTTTCAATGAAATTGTTTAAGCTTTTGTAGTCATGTTATATAAATAAATAAATAAAAGAAATATATTAAAAATTGTGGAACAAAGAACAATGTTTTTAAATGTATTTTAAACTATTTAAAGACTTCTGTACTTGTTCAGATTGAAATGTAGCTTATCACCAATTTACAGTTTTGAGCTAATTCTATGATTTAAGCTCGAAAAACGTAATAAATATAATGAAAACATAGATTTTATGACTGCTTCAAAAATATCCCGGGATCCCGGGAATTCCCGGGATTCGAAAAATATTTTTCCCGTTTCCCGGGAAATTCAATACCCGGGAAAATTGGACGCCCTACTTAAATACTAAAATAATAAAATACTAAAATACTAAAATACTAAAATACAAAAATACTAAAATACTAAAATACTAAAATACTAAAATACTAAAATACTAAAATACTAAAATACTAAAATACTAAAATACTAAAATACTAAAATACTAAAATACTAAAATACTAAAATACTAAAATACTAAAATACTAAAATACTAAAATACTAAAATACTAAAATACTAAAATACTAAAATACTAAAATACTAAAATACTAAAATACTAAAATACTAAAATACTAAAATACTAAAATACTAAAATACTAAAATACTAAAATACTTAAATACTAAAATACTAAAATACTAAAATACTTAAATACTAAAATACTAAAATACTTAAATACTTAAATACTAAAATACTAAAATACTAAAATACTAAAATACTAAAATACTAATATACTGAAATACTTAAATACTAAAATACTAAAATAATAAAATACTAAAATACTTAAATACTAAAATACTAAAATACTTAAATACTAAAATACTAAAATACTAAAATACTGAAATACTTAAATACTAAAATACTAAAATACTTAAATACTAAAATGCTAGAATACTTAAATACTAAAATACTCAAATAATAAAATACTAAAATACTAAAATACTAAAATACTAAAATACTAAAATACTAAAATACTAAAATACTAAAATACTAAAATACTAAAATACTAAAATACTAAAATACTAAAATACTAAAATACTAAAATACTAAAATACTAAAATACTAAAATACTAAAATACTAAAATACTAAAATACTAAAATACTAAAATACTAAAATACTAAAATACTAAAATACTAAAATACTAAAATACTAAAATACTAAAATACTAAAATACTAAAATACTAAAATACTAAAATACTAAAATACTAAAATACTAAAATACTAAAATACTAAAATACTAAAATACTAAAATACTAAAATACTAAAATACTAAAATACTAAAATACTAAAATACTAAAATACTAAAATACTAAAATACTAAAATACTAAAATACTAAAATACTAAAATAATAAAATACTAAAATACTAAAATACTAAAATACTAAAATACTAAAATACTAAAATACTAAAATACTAAAATACTAAAATACTAAAATACTAAAATACTAAAATACTAAAATACTTAAATACTAAAATACTAAAATACTAAAATACTAAAATACTAAAATACTAAAATACTAAAATACTAAAATACTAAAATACTAAAATACTGAAATACTTAAATACTAAAATACTTAAATAATAAAATACTAAAATACTAAAATACTAAAATACTAAAATACTAAAATAATAAAATACTTAAATACTAAAATACTAAAATACTAAAATACTAAAATACTAAAATACTAAAATACTAAAATACTAAAATACTAAAATAATAAAATACTAAAATACTAAAATACCAAAATACTAAAATACTAAAATACTAAAATACTAAAATACTAAAATACTAAAATACTAAAATGCTAGAATACTTAAATACTAAAATACTCAAATAATAAAATACTAAAATACTAAAATACTAAAATACTAAAATACTAAAATACTAAAATACTAAAATACTAAAATACTAAAATACTAAAATACTAAAATACTAAAATACTAAAATACTAAAATACTAAAATACTAAAATACTAAAATACTAAAATACTAAAATACTAAAATACTAAAATACTAAAATACTAAAATACTAAAATACTAAAATACTAAAATACTAAAATACTAAAATACTAAAATACTAAAATACTAAAATACTAAAATACTAAAATACTAAAATACTAAAATACTAAAATACTAAAATACTAAAATACTAAAATATTAAAATATTAAAATACTAAAATACTAAAATACTAAAATACTAAAATACTAAAATACTAAAATACTAAAATACTAAAATACTAAAATACTAAAATACTAAAATACTAAAATACTAAAATACTAAAATACTAAAATACTAAAATACTAAAATACTAAAATACTAAAATACTAAAATACTAAAATACTAAAATACTAAAATACTAAAATACTAAAATACTAAAATACTAAAATACAAAAATGCAAAAAAACAAAAAAACAAAAATACAAAAATACTAAAAAAGAAAGCAATCAGAGTCTTTTATTTATCCAATTTGTAGTGACGGAGCACGTCCCAAATACGGCCGAAGCAATCCCCTCGTACTACGTCAGTATTAGTATTTGTTTTCGTTTTAACTGGTGCCCGTGCTGTCGCTTGGCAATCGATCAGCAGTTGAAAACTATCTGAGCAAGCGGGAGCACGGGCGCAGCTAAGAAAGTAGCTGCGAAAAGACACCGTAAATGTAAGTTTATTGTTTATTGTGAACGTTGTTAGCTGTAATTAAGTTGTAAATAAAATTACAGTTTTGTAGCATGTGGTGAATAAAAGAGTTTTATTTACCCTGCTCACGGAACCGGTGCCCGGTTGAGAAATTCCCGCCTGTCTCAACACAATTCCAAATTTATAAATTAATTTAACATTTGATCTTAATTAACTGAAAAAAATATTAAAAAATGTGATATAATTTAAATTGACCTTCCAGAGAATCGCTCTAATCGCTGACCGAGCCGTTGGCGACTGATTCGACAAAACCTGCAGCAAACAAGGTTCTGCGGAGGCCCTCTTCTCCGCCGTGCCCACCGAAGATGATGGTGTCGCCCGTAATTTAGCCCGGGTGTTAAACACTTCATCTTGCTCCACCATCATTACAAAGTGCTTTTACATGTGTCTCTTCTCGTCATTTTACGAAGCCTTTGAAGTTTGCAGCAGCAGTAGTAGCCATATTGAACCTCACTTTCGCGATAGATCGGTGACAAGGACAAAGGACCGACTTCGCGGTAATGGTGTAAATCAACGTGATTGTGTTCTAGCGCTGGTAGCTTTTCGACAAAAGCTGCCTATAAAGTTCTAGCGCACGCGGTTCATTGTTACACTTGTAAGGCTGGAGTTAATTAATCAAAATTTCATGGAATTTTGAAGTGGTGCTGTGCGCTTGGATGGGCTTCCCATGAATCGTTAATTGGTATCGGAACGAAAGAAGGGATTGTTTGATGCTGGAAATGAATCGACTTGATTGTGCTAGGTATTTGAAACGCTTTCAAGCCTGTTGATTTTGACTTTTTAATAATAAATTTAAATTAATGGCCCGCTGAAGCTCGATCTCATTAAAATTGAACGATGGAAATTAATTTATCAAAATCTTCGTTCTCTGGCAGAGTACGAATATCAACACAGGAAAATAATTGTTTTTTTTTTCTCTTTTTCTATTACAGGTATGTTATAAATTTCTTTAGACACTATCAATTATGCTCCATTCCAGTGTAGGTAAGTTTATCAAAATCTACAGCAAACTATACTGCCCCTGATCGCATAAATGTCCCATATGCATTTTCATCGATTTCGAGCTATTGATGCAGTTTTGTTCAAAATTGTGTGCTCTTTCAAAAGAGCCTATAACATCCAGTACTTTGTTCTAGAAATCAGGAGGAAATCCAGTTTTTTCGCGAAAACTTAACACGTAGCCTTATGTATGGGACAAACTTCAAATGCGTTTTTCTCAGCTTGCTGTTTTTGCATATGGGACATTTATGCGAACATGGGCAGTATACATTCCTTAATTTGGTTGGAACAATTTCATTATCATCCAAATTTTAAAGCAAGAAGCCACAAGACGCATTAAAATTTCCGTTAATAAGCCATTAAAACTATTCAAAGTCCTTCACCACAACTCAAACAAGACTTCAATAAGCTCTTCCAAACCCCCAACTTGGCAGCCCAGCTTCTCCCCTTCCACTGGGAATTCCTTCATCCATCCCAATTGTCACCCTTTCACTCCGAAACTTGGGACATTAATTTAGCGCTAATCTTTCGAAATCCTTCAGCATCCACCACCACCTTAGTCATTCATCCTTTTTCCTTTTGGAGAAGGTACTCACCGAAGCATGAAAAGGTCTTCGGGAAATGTCCCCTCCAAGATCCCCCCTCTTTCAAACCTCCAAAACCGCAATAGTACAAAAAGCTGTTTCAAACAAATTGGGTTTAACCACCCCCTCGTCCTTCTTCCATGTCCTCGAAATTGGACGATCCTGGCCAAGGAAAACCCTTTTTTGCACTCAACCGGCACGCTTCCAGGGCAGGCCCCTACAGAACATCAGCTGAATGAGAGAAAAGAACACAACAAGACCTCATTGACACTCGAAGGCCTTTGACACTGCACACTGTGAAAAAGTGAGATAATTATTTAAAAAAAAATCTGTAATTTTACAATAAAATATTTGAAAAAAAAAAAATAGTTTACTCTTGAACATATCGAGGTCTTAAAAGATTGTTCAAAGACATAATTTCAAGCATAAAAAAAAACATTTAGATTTTTTTTAACCGTCCCACAAATAACACCCAGAACTTGAACGACCCATCCAACGACTCTTTACTTCTGACACAGTGATGATGGGTTATTTTAAGGGGGGGGGGGGGGAAGGAGCGACGATGACTATTATGATGATGATGATGAAGAAGATGAACGACAACGGCACGACGTGGTGGGCCCTTATGTCCAACGCAGAGTATAAACTTTTGGCCATAAAATAATCCTTTCATCGTGTCAAGCAAGCGTGAAGGAGTGCTACCCAGACACACTCTCTCTACAGCTTTCTCTGTTTATTTTATTCCTTTGAGTAATCTGGAAAAAATACAAGGCAAAGCTTAGGGAAACCTCGAAAAAAAAAAAGAATCTGATAGCCCCGGAAGACACAAACCGTAACGGGAAAGTCCTTTGACATCACATTTTGGCCTCTTGGTTTTTTTTTTTTTCTGACGTTCGGTTGGTTGAACCTAAACATCACATTATCCAATTTAGAGCAATTTCCGTTAGCTGGAAAGTGGGAAATAGCCTTTTCAAAGTATATTTATTTAAAAAAAAGTCCGCTCAGCTTAATTCAAAATCAAATCAAATCAAATTATTCGCTCTACAGCATTGCATTGGCGTTCTCGACTGCGAGATTCCTGCTCGAAACTAGTTGTCCGAAGGCTTGATTGTTGTGGCAATTGCAAACCTCTTTTTACACCTAAGCTTCCATCTACCCCGGGAATCAAACTGACGACCTTTGTATTGTTAGTCCAACACCTTCTACACCTGGACTGAGCTATCGACCTAACCTCTAGGTTAGACCGGGGCCAACATTTACTTCCCCGTCCGACGGAAGGCGTGATCAGACAAATCTCGTCTCGAAAAATGCCACCGGGACCTTCTGGGATCGAACCCAGGCCGACTGGGTGAGGGGCAACCACCCTTACCTCTAGACCACGGGTAAACTGTAAATTCAGAGTTTTTTTAAAGGTCCTATAAGCTATTGTATTTCATATGTTAATAGGTCCTTTAAAAAAAAACTCTAGAAATATTTCCTGTAATGTTGTGGTTAAAATTAAGCCATTTTGCATAATCCGTTTGCTAATACCATCATTTGTCTTGAAATAATTTATATGATACGATACTTAAACCACCTCAGTTGTTGGTGCCTTCCTCCTTGCACATGAATAATGCAAGCAAAATGCTATAAAACTTAGGCTAAAGAGCTTTTTTCGGCCACCTATTTGCGGACCAATAAATGGTTTTTATTATAATTTTTGATTGCAATTGAAATAACTTAAACATAAAAAATACAATATATTAACCTTATTTTCGATACATTGAAAATTCTGCGATTCTTCGTCAACCCAGCAGGATTCAATTAGTGCGTCTTTCCTGGGAAATCCTGAGACAAAATTCGTGGGATTTTTCTAATACCAATATCCGATCCGAATCCGTTTTTTTTATTTTTCCCGGTTTTTCGGAATTCCAAAAAGTTTGACATTTATTTTTATCAGTAGCATAATTTTAATCATTCCTTTATTCCAAATTAAAATTTATCTGAAGATAATTAGATGACTTTTATTTGTTAAGGTGGTCTTTGCCGAAACAGGGTTTTTCAAAAAATGCCTTCATGTATTCTGATCAACTTAACTGATTTTGGCTTACCAAAAACTTTATTGTCCTTTTGGCCAAGCAAGGAATTCTTAGATAAATGGGCTAGCGGGAAAAGATATCGTTTGACATTTTATTACTTAAAGTTGAATTCTCATTTTTTATTATTTTTTTCGATTTTTTTCTATATTTTAGGGAACCGGTGCTATAATTTGATGAAAAAAAATATTTTTTTTTAAAAGAGATTAAATATTGTCGAACAAATTTCAAAATAATAATTGAAGGTGCTTAAAATGTTTTTTAAAAATTGTTTGACTTGATTTTTTTTCAAAAAATCTATTTTCTATTTTCTATTTTTTTAAAAATTAAAATAAAAATCGAAAACAAAAAATAAAAAAAATTGAGAATTCAACTTTTGGTGATTAAATGTAAAACAAAAACATCGATTTTTTTTTGCGCTCTCTCATTTTTCTGAACATTCTTTGCTTGGCAAAAAAGGAAATAAAGTTTTTGGGAAGCTTAAATCAATTTTATACAAAGCGCTTCGCTTTCAAATTATTCTGCATTTCAATGTGAAATTGTTTGGATAAATTTTAGGTTTTTCAGAACTGTAAACATATTTTCGGAAAGTTGGGAAATACAGCCACTTCAAATGTTAATTTTAAAATACATGAGTTTTGCTCAGTGTAACTTAATTATCTCAATTTTTTCAACTTGCGATATCTCGGAAACTATTGGATTTTTTTATAAATAATAATCATTTGTAAAATCTTTTGATTTTTTATTAAAAATTGTTTTGAAATTTAAAAAGCTCAGCTTTTTAAAATGTTCAATACAACTTTTTTCAGCTGTTTTGAAATGTTATTATTGACTGTTAAAAATCAAAAAAATATAGAGCAGTTTTATTTTACTGTAATGAAAATTGAACCAGTAGTTCCCGAAATATCACTTTTTTAAATGATGGGACTTACAATGTCAATAAACGAAAAAAAAAGTTTGCTTTTCTTTCATGATTTTTTTTTAAAAAGTAATAAACTAAACATTTTTTGAAAATATAGCCTCAAAATGACAATAAAATTTAACGTAACCTTTACCTAAAAATAACAAACTTAATTTTCGTTTTAAAATTGATTTTGCATTTGAAAAAGAAAAAACAAGTTTTGTTTGACAATGTTTAAGGCTTTTGCAAATATTTTTCAAAATTTTTGTCATCCCCTCCCCTTCAAGAACGGTCCAAAAAATCAGGAGGCAGCAAAAAATTCAAAATTTCGATTCAGCCAAATTCTATGTAGTTTTAAGTGCAATCAGTTAAAAGCAGTTTTAAATACATTCCCCTGCGTAATCATTTTTATCATGTTTGATTTAGTTTTGAATGATTCTGAGTTATTGTGATTTTTTTTGTACAGCAACCTAATTTTTTTGCCAAGAAAAATTCTTTTAAACTTTTTTTTTCAGATAATGATTTAAAACCGATCATACTGCTCTACTATGAATTTTTCATGTCTTTTTCATTGAAATGTTAAAATTCTGGCCTGTTATATCAATTTAAATCATTTACACAAAAACTTTGAAAAAAATTGCATTTGCTTTAGTTATTTCATGAAAAAAATCATTAACAAATATCTCTGGTTTTTTCGACACAGGGAATGCATGGACATAGATTCATTCAAATAAAATAATACAAAATTTAAAAATAGCTCGAAGAAATTGTGAAATTCAAGTGGATTACTCATAAAATGTCAATTTGAAATAGGAGTGGCTTGAAATTGTTATCATTTGGACTAAATAGGATAAATTGCGAAATTTTTTACTCTGTTCCTTTTCTTTTCATTATTCAAACAAATCACATTCATCAAATTGGCTTCATAATTTACCATTCCGCATAATTCATCTAGGCTCTCTTCACCAGCATAAAAGAAATATAAAATCGTGTCACAAAAAGCCTACCTCGTGCTGGCATTTGAAGGTGTGGAAGGGGGGGACAAAACCATTCAAGATTTGAATCCTTAATCTGCATTCATCCCCTGCGTGCTGTTTTTGTGGTGCCGAGTTCCGGAACAAAAACGTACTTGCAAAGTTTACTTTTTTAACGACCGACCATCACCGCGCGAATAAACCACGGCAGATCAGGTGCGCGTGGCAAAACAGATGGTGGGCTATTTGAAGTCACTTAGTAGGGGTGCGTTGCTTTTTTCATTCTTATTTTTATATTTTGTTTGGAATTGTTTATCAAAAAGAAAACTTCAATTTTAAACTCAATATTTGTGGTTATTTTAATCATTAGAATTTTGAATTATTTTTGAGCTAATATCATGTCACTTTCTAAAAAAAATCGATGTCATGAACATTGCTAAAAAGCCATTATTTTCATTACCATTTCAATTTGCCAAGGTGCCTTTGGTTCACCAGGCCAGGTCAGGGGGGGTTAGGCCAAACGCAAAAACCAACAGAATAATAAAATTCAGGAAAAAACAAGCAAAAATACAGAAGAAAAAAAATGAATAAATTGCAAACGAGCGTAAAACAGACGACGACGATGACGACGACGAATTGAGATGAAATAAAAACAAACCTTGACACTCGAAGTTTGGAGTGGAATTGATTAGAGTGTGAGCGAAAAAAGTTAAAAACAAACAGAGCCAAAAAAAAAAACTCGAATAAAATAAAAGAGCTCTGGAGCCGGCGCGGCGCGAGTTTTAAACGAAAAAGTTGTTTGTCACTTTGTGCGGCGCAAAATTGGGTTAATTCGCACGTTCACAGTAAACGGGGTGGGAGCACTTGTCGTCGAGCGAAAATAAAAAGTTTGTCGCCGGTGCACTTTGCTCGGATGATTAATTAGAAAAGCGAAGCGAGCGATAATTAGTTATTGGAATGTAAAGTGGAGCAGGCACTAATGGACACTTTGCTGTAAGTGGGAATTTTTCTGGATGGAATCTTTACTTCACTTAGTTTGTTTTTCTCATTCTTTTTCTTTTCATGGTTTTTGGTTGTTCTTCCATATGGTTTTAACAAAATTTAATAGTTTTTTTTTTGTTCCGATTTTGAACAATTATGTTGAGCAATTCTCTACTTAAACCGGAATTGGGTTTTATTTGTATTTTTTATTTAGGTCAAACTTTGTGGGGGCTTTCTCTATGACCAAAGAAGGTGTTTTGTGTTATTGGTTCACCCATACAAGTCTCCTTACAATTTTGGCAGCTGTCCATACAAAAATGGTACGTAAATATTCGAAAATCTGTAACTTTTGAATGAATTTTCTGATCAATTTGGTGTCTTCGAAAAAGTTGTAGGTATTATTAAGGAATATTCAGAAAAAATAGGTACGCGAAAAAAAATTGCAGATTTTTTAATTCATTTTTTTTCACAAAAACTCAATTTCCCAAAGAATAGATATAGAGATATAGCCACCAAATGTTGGATTTCAGCGAAAAATTTGCAGTTTTCCGATTTTTAAAAATAGTGACCATTTATGGAAAAATATGAAAAGTTCGAAAAAATTGCTTTAAAATTGTCTAAGAGATATTGAAGATTGGACCTCTGGTTGCTGGGATACAGTGGCTTTAAGAAAAATAAACAGGAATTTTAAGTTTTCAAAGTCTCTCCCAAACAACCCTCCATTTTCTAATGTCGATATCTGAGCAACTAATGGTCCGATTTTCAATGTTAAAATATGAAACATTCGTGAAATTTTCCGATTTTTTCGAAAACAGACTAACATTTCAAAAGGGCGTAATATTGAATGTTTGACCCTTTTGAAATTTTATAGCAAGTTTTGCGAACATAAAAAAAATATTTAGAAGTGTTTATTTTTTTCCGAAGTCCTTGGTAAAATGTCACTTCGGATAATCAAATCACGGAAAACATTTTTTTTTGTCTTTTTACAGTCAATTTTACAGGCAATCAAATATTCAAATGACTGAAATGGGGTCGCAGAAGCCGAATTTTTTTGTTTCGTGATTCGATTATCTGAAGTCCTATACAAACCTTCGGATAATCGAACTACGGATAATCAAGTCTGGACTGTATTTTTTAAAATCGAAAAACTGCAAATATTTCGCTGAAATCCAACTTTTGGTGGCTATTTTTTGAAATTGGGGCTCTATATAAAAAAAACTGTAAAATACTTTTCTATTGCAAATTCAATCTTACATTAAAAAAAAATTATATATGAAATTAAGTTTTATTTCCAAATTCCCTTTTTTTCAAAAATTCTCTATTTTTTTCTAAAATCCACTGTTTTTCTAAAATTTATAACTTTTTTTCAGTTCTAAATTTAAAATTTATTGCGGTTACATTGCAACATTGAATGATTATCTTGGCGTAAGAATTTTTGAACAAACTTCTCTATGGCTCAAAAGTTGCGGGTATTTTGTCCCCTAACATATCAAAAAATCTCGAAAATAAAAAAAACGTATCTTGGGAAATTGAGTTTTTGTGCAAAAAAAGTTAATACAAAATATTCCGTGTACCTATTTTTTCTGGATATTCCCCAACAATACCTTAAACTTTGCCGAAGACACCAAATTGATCAGAAAATTCATCCAAAAGTTACAGATTTTCGAATATAGTATGGAGACTTGTATGGGTGAATCAATGACACAAAGTGGCTTCTTTGGTCATAGGGAAGGCCCCCACAAAGTCTGAGCCATATAAAAAATATAAAAAATAAAAACGGTAAAAATCGGCACATTTAGTAGAGAATTGCTCTGTTGTCGATTTTGGAAACATCTACAGCGAAAAAAAAAATATTGACGATTTCAATGTGATCTGATGTTACCGGATTAGCTTACAAGATTTCTATCCGTGTATATTGAATGTTTCAAAATTTACACTTTATCAAATATCTACAGCATGTAAAACAAGTATTTACACCCCTTGGGCACTATGCTCATATTGTGATGAAACATCTCAACAGTTTAATGTTGATAGAAACCTAGTACTACGTTTTGTTCTCATGCCAAACATTTTGCTACAAAAAATTCATGAAAAGATGATTTCTATAAAAAGTTATTTAACAAATACTATCACAAAAATAAAAAAGGTTCAAAAAAAAGTTTGTACACCTTTCGAAAAATAAAAATAAATAAAGTTATTTGTTAACGAATCACCATAAATTAAGTCTACGAACTCCAAATAGGCAAGTGGCATCGGAAAGGGCATAAACTTTCCGATCTTTTGATACCCAGGTGTTTTATAAAACCTACGTTACACACTTTTTTGCACCTTTTGATGTTAGTAATAGTATTTGTTATAGAACTTTTTATAGAAATCATCTTTTCATGAGATTTGCAAATGTTCGACATGAGTTTTTGAACAAAACGTAGTACTAGGTTTCTGTCAAACTTTAAATTGTTTGCATGTTTCATCACAAAATGTGCATAGTGCCCAAGGAGTGTAAATACGTTTTTTACATACTGTATGTCAGCGTTTGGGAAGTGCAGTGTCAGCAATTATTAGTTTTCAAAATATCTAAATTTTGAATATTATATTTTGAGCATGAGCATGAGCATGGTTGACTGCCAATGAGCTGCTACTCCGTTATTGACGGATCAGCTGAAGTTACACAATGAACCAACAGATGAATAGTGGGAGCTAATCATCCTCACTGTATAACCCCTGAAGATCTCTGCTTTAAGTCAATACCGGCGCCCCCCCAAGGAGATGCAGTTCAACAAAGGTAGGAATGTTAGTCCGATAGTTGAAGTTACAGACTCATCAGACACAGAGTTTGTCGCTCTATACCTGTTGGTTGTTGTTATCGGTATCGTGAACTGGCTCTGCTTGTGGGTCTCTTTTGGAGTCGTCTTTTCGCCGTGTTCCTCTGAAGGTGCTGCTGCAGTACTAACTGTTTGGAATAATTTGTCCCGCTGGCCGATCGCAGTGACTGAAGAATACAATATTGTGTGCAGTGCAGCTCGTCAAATCTATTTTGTTTTTCCGATATCTCGGAGCTATTCACGAAGGCCATATTGTACAACGGGGGACAAGCCACGGGCGTTTCATTCACTGGCTTGTACACTGCTGCCATCTTGGTGTTCGACCGTTGCTGAAGAACAAATATACAGTACAGTCCAGAAGTATTTTGACGATGGGGAAAGTGTGCAGAAAATGCAATATGGCTATCGCTTTGAACATGCTGCATATCGTTTGCGAAGGATTCTGTACGGAAGTGCATCATTACCACGCGAAATGTGTAGGATTGTCGGAGCTTGAACATCACGCCTGTGATCACAACAACATTCGCTGGATGTGTGACCCATGTTGCGAGCTTATGTCAAACTCCAAGTTCCGCAATACCGTCAATGGCCTGAAAACTGCTGAGCACAAAGCCGAAACTGGAGTAGCAGACCTGAGAACTGAGGTGAGCAAGCTGTACGAAATCGTGAATCATCTTGAGAGTGCACTTCAAAGAACTGTAATCGAGGCCCCGTCGCAAGAAAAATCTATTGGTAATGCTGATGATCGTAAACTTCTTTCGCCGACCGTCGTACAGCAGTATGAAAAATCTTCTTCTGAAGTGAAGCCTCGCCTAAGGATTAAATGCCAGGACGAACGAAAGTTGGCACTGCATCTGTCTAATATCGCCAATGACGTGACAGAACAGGAAGTCGCCGAAATGGTTACGGATGTCTTCGGTATTAAACGTGTTCCCGCGGTTCAACTCCTTGTCCCTTCCTGGAAGGATAAATCTTCGTTGGCATTCATCTCCTTCAAAGTGGAAATCGACCCGTCGTTAAGAAACAAAGCCCTCACGTCTTCAATCTGGCCTGCAGGTATTAGATGTCGCGAGTTTCGAGACTACTCCAAAGATGTTTGGCGCCCTATCAACAGAAGCTGTTAGTAACTATCAATTATTTTTCTTGTAAATGATGTATGTGTTATGTTTGCAATTATTGAACCTGTTTAAGTGATTTATGTTATTTAAATGTAATTAGGTTAAGAATTTCGTTTGGACATCAAGTTGTCTGTCGGAATCAAACAAATAAACAAATAGACACCGCATGAGACCGTTGAATCCACAGCATCTCCTTCAAGCATCACGGGAAGTGGGGGAATTGTGTTAGTAGGGGAAGGAAAGGGAAGTTCAGGATTCATCTTGGTAGATGATATGACCAGAAAGTGAAACATAATCGTTGCCTTCGGAGCTACGACGCTATGAGAAGGACTTATTTTCGCGTATATTTTAACTTCTTACCGCCGGCGTGTCATCCGAGCAACGATGCTTTGGGATGGGCTTTCAAAACGAAATGAAATTTGAACCAACGCATTATTCGGTGACGTACGTGTAAAAAAAAAATCGCCGAAAAATCCGCGGAGGCAGTTGTTTTAAAAAAGGTGGAACGATGTTTTCGGTCGCAGAAATTACAGATTTGTTCAAATCAAGTTCTGCAAAATTTTAAGATCATCTAGACATTCTTACAAATCACTGGGAACAAGAACCGTCCCGATTGGTTGAGTAATGCCCGTGAACCAGCGAGTTGAAGTTACCGTTCCACCTTTTTTGGGAGGCTTGGGCGTCCGTGTAAGTTGGACATGTGTTGGGCGTTCCAGTGTTAAAATAGATCCGGATTCATTATTGGTAGATGATATGACCAGAAAGTGAAATATAAACGTTGCCTTCCGAGGTTCGACGCTATGAGAAGGACTTAATTATATACTTAATCCCGTAATTTTTTACTTCTAACCGTCGGCGTGCCTTCCGAGCCACGTAGCTAAGGGAAGGGCTTTCAAAACGAAATGAAATTTTTAGCAACGTATTATTCGTTATCACGTAAACCTCACATAGTGCTGATACACCGAACTGTTTCAATCGATTTCATGAAATTCTTCGCGCACGACTTCTTTGTAACAAACTTCACCACGAATTTACATAGTCCGGACCGCGAACAACCAGCTCAACAACAGAAAAACAATATATACACGACAACGCGAAGCCTTCTATCAATAAATTCAAGAATATTTTAGCACTTTCTCGCGGATTCTCGCGCTTCGATTCGCCTACTGATCTCCCCCACGCACAACACACGACTCTCTAAATTTTGAAGATTATATTTTTGCGAAAAAGTATTTTTGCGGTGCTGTGAATCGGAACAAGGGTTTCCAGAAGCGTTTATTACTTGCCAGTCTGCCAATTAATTACTCAAATTACTGGTCCAAAATGATTAATTACATAAATTACTTAATTACTTTTCACTACAATAAAAAACATTTAATTTAAATTTAAGTATTCATTTCTACGGTTCTAAACTATTTTTTAAGCTCATTCGATAGCTCTTTCAAAAATTATGCTGTTTGTTTTTTTTTTGTACCAATCTGGATATTGTGAATTTCGCGTATAATTTTTATTGAAAATAGCTATAGGCGATCAAACGTCAACAATGCCCCGCACTAGAGGGCGCTGAAACTTTGGGTGATGTTTACATAATATCCTACAGCGAGTTAATTGGTTTGAAATTTGGAATTGTTGACATTAGTATTTAATTATACAATTTTCAGGTAAAAAATAAGTTGCTCAATTGATATGAACAATAATATAATCATAATCTGATTCGAAATTCCATTTTGTTTCACGTTTCACTTTACTTCAATATATGAATTTTAATATAATTAATTAATAATTTAAAATTGTTTTCAGTTTATTGCAAGCCGAATGCCATTAAAATATAGAAGTTGTTTGAAAAAAGGCCCCCCTGATTTTTCGAGCCAAAAAAAAAAGCTTTGACAAATATTTGCAGCAGCTCTTCATGAAAATTGTGAAATTCATCAAAATAAAGTTAAGTTTTAAAATGTTTTTCAAACATTGGTTTGACATTACTTTGCATGTTTTTTTCTCAAGCAAATTAAAAAAAACCGTTACTGAAAATACGAATAATGTGAAGTGTGACATTTACATTGGATTTAATTTCTGCATCTGAATATTAGTCGATTTTGATTTCGCTGAGTTTGATTTTTAACATTGAAACATTTGTTTCAGAAATATTTGGAAATTTTTCGAGAAAACAACATAGCTCTTAATAGAGAGATATTACAGGACTGTCAATTTCTGCAGATTATGAAAAAATATAAAATACATATTTTATTTTTATGATTTTTAAATGGCTATCACTTGAAATCTTTGTTTTTATCAATGATAATTAGGTACATTTTGGTTTTAAATATTTGATCCTATCAGAAGGAAAAGCATATAAAATTAATCAATTCTAATGTAGCTCCTGCAAAAGAGCAATTCTCTACGAAATCGGTCTTTTTTCTTCAATTTTAATTTTTGTATTTTTTAATCTGACTGAAACTTTTTTGGTGCCTTCGGTATGCCCAAAGAAGCCATTTTGCATCATTAGTTTGTCCATATAATTTTCCATACAAATTTGGCAGCTGTCCATACAAAAATGATGCATGAAAATTCAAAAATCTGTATCTTTTGAAGGAATTTTTTGATCGATTTGGTGTCTTCGGCAAAGTTGTGGGTATGGATATGGACTACACTGGAAAAAAATAATACACGGTAAAAAAAAATTGATGATTTTTTTATTTAACTTTTTATCACTAAAACTTGATTTACAAAAAAACACTATTTTTAATTTTTTTTATTTTTTGATATGTTTTAGAGGACATAAAATGCCAACTTTTCAGAAATTTCCAGGTTGTGCAAAAAATCATTGACCGAGATATGAATTTTTTAATCAATACTGATTTTTTCAAAAAATCGAAATTTTGGTCGTAAAATTTTTTCAATTTCATTTTTCGATGTAAAATTGAATTTGCAATCAAAAAGTACTTTAGTGAAATTTTGATAAAGTGCACCGTTTTCAAGCTACAGCCATATTTAAGTGACTTTTTTGAAAATAGTCGCAGTTTTTCATTTTTTTAAATTAGTGCGCATGTTTGCCCAGTTTTGAAAAAAATATTTTTGAAAAGCTGAGAAAATTCTCTATATTTTGCTTCTTCGGACTTTGTTGTGTACGACCTTTAGTTGCTGAGATATGGCAATGCATAGGTTTAAAAACAGGAAAATTGATGTTTTCTAAGTCTCACCCAAACAACCCACCATTTTCTATCGTCAATATCTCAGCAACTAATGGACCGATTTTCAATGTTAATATATGAAACATTTGTGAAATCTTCCGATCTTTTCGAAAAAAATACTTTAAAAATTTTCAAATCAAGACTAACATTTCAAAAAGACCAAACATTCAATATTACGCCCTTTTGATATGTTAGTCTTGATTTAAAATTTTTAAAAATATTTTTTTCGAAAAGATCGGAAGATTTCACGAATGTTTCATATTTTAACATTGTAAATCGGACCATTAGTTGCTGAGATATCGACATTAGAAAATGGTGGGTTGTTTGGGTGAGACTTAAAAAACATCAATTTTCCTGTTTTTAAACCTATGCATTGCAATATCTCAGCAACTAAAGGTCGTACACAACAAAGTCCGAAGAAGCAAAATATAGAGAATTTTCTCAGCTTTTCAAAAATATTTTTTTCAAAACTGGGCAAACATGTGCACTAATTTAAAAAAATGAAAAACCGCGTCTATTTTCAAAAAAGTCACTTAAATATGGCTGTAGCTTGAAAACGGTGCACTTTATCAAAATTTCACTAAAGTACTTTTTGATTGCAAATTTGATTTTACATCGAAAAATGAAGTTGAAAAAATTTTACGACCAAAATTTCGATTTTTTGAAAAAATCAGTATTGATTAAAAAATTCATAACTCGGTCAATGATTTTTTGCACAACCTGGAAATTTCTGAAAAGTTGGCATTTTATGTCCTCTAAAACATACAAAAAAATAAAAAAAAATTAAAAATAGTGTTTTTTTGTAAATCAAGTTTTAGTGATAAAAAGTTAAATAAAAAAATCACCAATTTTTTTTACCGTGTATTATTTTTTTCCAGTGTAGTTCATATCCATACCTACAACTTTGCCGAAGACACCAAATCGATCAAAAAATTCCTTCAAAAGATACAGATTTTTGAATTTTCATACATCATTTTTGTATGGACAGCTGCCAAATTTGTATGGAAAATTATATGGACAAACTAATGATGCAAAATGGCTTCTTTGGGCATGCCAAAGGCACCAAAAAAGTTTCAGTCGGATTAAAAAATACAAAAAAAATCGAATGACCGAAATCTCAGAGAATTGCTCAAAAATAAAAACATATTTTTATGATTACTTAATAAAAATGCATAGATTTCGGTTTCACAAAACATTTTTCACTGGGTAATATGTCATGGCGTTGCCTTTTGTTGTTAGTCAGCTTCGATAAACAACATGCTAAAAATAATTTTTTGGAGAGTTTTAGGAGAGAACTATGGTGAATAAGGCCTTTGACATACAGAACCAGTCTTTTTTAATCTTTGTGTTTCATTCTTATTTGAAATTAATAAAATACTGTTATAATAGATTATGTATAAAAGTATAAAAAGTAAACAGTTTCGTTGAAGAAGTATAATTTAAAAAAGCAATTACTTTAATTACTCAAAAATTACTTTAATTACCAATTTATTACTTAAAATTACTCTGATTACCATGAATTACTAAGTAATTAAAGAATTACCTAATTACCAGCTAAAAATCAAAGTAATTATTAATTACTTGCCAGTCTGAGGCTTTCCTGGAAACCCTTGAATCGGAATTCCTCAAAAATAAAAATTATATTTAATCGATCCCAAACATGCTAAATTTCTAATGGTAGCACATAAAAGATTTCGGATTGATTTCTGCGCCGTGTTTTATCTTATTTCTCTTTCGTCGGTGTGAGCAGTTTCAGTAGTAAGTGAAGAAAAGGGCGCCCCATTTTTAATCCTGGGAAAATATTTTTAAATTCCAGGGATTTTTTTTTCAAAAGGCCATTTTTCGATGTTAAGATTTTGGGGGTTGCGATTTCCAAAAAAAGTGTTTATGTGGTTTATGGATCCCGAATTACCTGCCAAGTAAAGTAAAAAGGTCATAACCTTCTTTTTACATCATTTTGTGAGAAAAAATTAACAGTTACTGCCATAATAACAATCCAATTGTCAACCAGAACCTCAACCCAACTAGTTGCTTCACGAAGCAGAAACCAGCCCTTAATTGCGCCACGCGCTACTCCTAATTGTAGTCGCAACAACTGACTGCGGGCCCGCAACACTCTCCCGGGTAGTTTTATGGTTCCCCGGATGACGGTTGACAGGATTTTAATCTCGCCGTGAATTTCTCCCCCGTTTGTTGTTGTGTGGCCACCAGGCCACTATTGTGGAGTCGGTTTTCCTCAAAGCTCTTTCTCTGCAGATGGTTTAAAAGCGTAACGAGTTTCGTCGTTGGCGTGTGGCTTTTAGCGTGGGGTTTCTTTTAAAGCTCACCTCCGTCACTTTGAGGAGGTCTGTTTTAACTTCGGGAAGCTTCTGGTGGCCGCTCACGTGCCGTTGTTTACGGGGACACCGGGTTCTCCGTTGGCTGCATGCTAATGGTCTCTTTCCTCTGGTTGGACCTCAACCTGGACCGTAAAATAAATTTCCTAGAGTGTTCTCTAGAGGTTCATTTAGCTGCCTTTTAGACATTTTTTAAATTATTAAATAACAGAAATTCTAAATTTTTAGTAATTTTTTAGCAAAATAAGATTTTCTTTAAATTGTAAAGTGTTTTTGTTCTATATTTAATGCAACTGAGTGTAGCAGCCACAGTCGCTTCTCGCTTTGTAGGACTACTGAAAAAGGTGCTGGAACATCAACTTGGTGGAATGCGCGTAGAGATACGCCTGAAGAGGCGCCTAGATGACATTCTTTGGAAGCGTCAGGGCGTGAGAATTTGTCCCCTGAATATGAGTCCTTGTACAAATGTGTGGGACTGCATTGCAAATAATGAGATAACCTACCAGGAGTCTAATTTTCAAATGTTAAGATGGATTTTTATTTGAAACCATGTTTAAAATTTAAGAAAAAAGTATAAAAGGTTGTTGAACTGAGATTAAATCATTTTTTTTTACAAACGTACTCGAATGAAATACAAAAGAATTAAATAGCATTAAAAATGGAATCAATATCAGATTCTTTGACTAGAGTCAATTTACTAAATTAGTTTAATACAATTCTTTGTTATTTCTAGCTTTCCTCACAATTTGTTCCTACTGAGTTCAATCTTCAAAGCGCCACTACTGCCATCAATCCCCAACAAATTATGCCTCGTGAACGGGAAAAACGTTGCTCCAATGACGATGACGCCGAATGGCATTCATTTTCTCAGTAATTAATTTAATCTGCAGCGCCTCGTTTTCGTTATGACCTTTCGAGTTTTCCGCGTGGCGCTCACTCTATTGGAGGAGGAGGAGGTTTTCCACGGGTGACGATCGGTTTCTTCGTCAATGAACCGTATTTTGAGACGAAAGGCATCACGTGGAGCACGGGACTGCAAATAAGTTTGAAGAGTATCAAAAAGGGGTGGAACACTGTTGGAAATAGATGACGGGATCTATTTGATTCCCTTTGGAAAAAATATCTGAAATATCTTCTCAAGAGCGATTCCTGTTACGTGTTACATTTCCCGCCGAGCTATGATTAAAAAATAGTGTTTTTTTAGGAAAAAAAAATCTTGGTTTTTTTTATCATTTAATATTACTTCCTACATTTTCTAATGCCAACATCTGAGCAATAGGGTGAAAAGAAAAAAATAAAGGTTTTTTTTCTTCAGGTAAAAAATAAGTAACTGTGCCAATTTTGAGCATAATCGGTTAAGGTTTAAGGGTCGCTATTGATCGTTGATGCACAGAGTAATCCAGAGGGACCAGTCCGAACTAAAGTCATCAAATTTTGTGGCTGCGTTACAGTTGTTGTTGTTGGACTTCGTAACGGTAGCAGGCGTTTTGATTTTCGATGCAGGCGTTACGAAAAAAATCCAAACGATCTAGTAGCAACTTTTAGGTTTCCGTTGTCAACACAAACAAAATCAATTTTCTTTTTGAAACCAGCTCTGATGGTGAGTTGCTTTGCAGTAAATATATATTTTTTTCTAAATTGATTCAAATTCATCTTTCTAGGACACATGATAATCGTGATTTCTCGATTAAATTTTCAAAAGGCCCTATCTGCATAGGAAACCCATGAGGGATAGGTTGTTTTGAAAATTTAATCTAGATTTGTGCGACTCCTTTGCATTTTAAACGGAGATTCTGATGGTGGCAATGCCAAATCGAAGATCGACAGTCCGGAAAATCTCCGCTAGAAAAAAAATGTTTATTTGTTTGTAAAGTGTGTACGCTGTCTAAAGAAAGGGGGACAAGAAAATTTAAATTTGCAGCAGTGGTAGCGGAAGCGAGCCAGAGAGGAGCACGAAGAAAAGCCCAAAAATTGGTTACCTTTCTTTTGTTCTGCTGTTCGAAAAGCAATTTCTTGACCCCTTTTTTTGGGAGGTATGAGTGGCACTTTATGTTAAGAGTGGAAATAAAATATGAATGTGACTTTCATGGCTGCAAGTCCATGTGCTAAAAATTGTTTAATTTCAAAGATTTAAATTAAAAGAATGTGTTGAGATCCGAAGCCCCGACTCCGGTGGAGGCACGGGACCTTGTCATCTCCCCCCCCCCCCCCACTTTCTAAATTTAGACCCTTTACCTTAGCGAGATAGACTGCCTCCATGTGCCCCCACAAATGCCCCCTCATACTCAGTCAGAATTTTGCACCGCTGGTTAATATTCGAAACGGATAACCGGATAACGCAATCTTGCTTCTGATGACGCCCACTTTTTTAATAAAAATATTGATTCTTTGCACTGGGAAATAAATACTATTATTTTGTTGCTCCACATGACAAAGCCAGAGTCAAAGTTGAAAAAAAAACCAGCGCAAACATACCTTTGAAAATTCTATGCAAGCTGTTATATTTTCATGAAAAGAAACTTACTTTCTTTAGAAGTTCAATGAAAACGGATTGAAAAACTCTGGAAACAGTGTGAGGGCAGCAACAAGATTTATAAATTTCAAATTTTCTTGTTGATTTTGTTGATACGGCAACAACTGTCAAGAAGCTTGGAAACGTAACGCCTCGAATCCAGTGAACTGAGATTTAATGGTGTCCTACAGACAGTTTTCCTGAAGGGGGGATGTACCACGATGTACCGCGTAACGCAACCATAAATTAAAGGCCAGTGCGTCCTCTGGATTACTCTGTGGTTGATGTTTGTATGGGAAACATCGAAAAAAATATGGGGAAAAGCAAAAAAATCAAAATTTCACCAAAAGGTGGCGTTAAATATATCTGATTATTGTCAAGTGTGAGATTCTTATGTAAAATTTTATGACCAACAACTTTGTCGAAGATTGCAATACGATTCGAGTTAACCCTGACGAGTTTTCAGCGATTCAAAGAAGACGTTTGTTTGTGAAAAGATTTTGTTTTTATTCAAATGGTCGTAATATTCAATGTTTGGACCTTTTGAAGTGTTAGTTTTGATTCCAAAATTTTCAAAATATTTTTTCAGGGAAGAACATGAAACTTCACAAATTTTTCATTTTTCAACATTGAAAATTGGAACATTATTTGCTAAGATATTGGCATAAGAAAATGTGGGAATGGTTGGATAAGACTTGAAAAATTTCAAGTTTGTTGTTTCTTTTTCTTTTATTCGCTGTATTTCTACAACCAAGAGTCCAATCTTCAGTGCCTTTTAGGCAATTTTATGGGAAATTTTCTAAATTTTTCGAAAAAACATATTTCAGGATTTGACAATCATGGAGAATATTTTAAAAAATCTAATAACGAGAATTTTTCAGTTTAAATTAAACTTAAGGTAGCTATATATTGAATAGAGCGTCCAATGTCCCGTCCCGGGAATTCCCGGATTTCCCGAAAAAAATATTTCCTGTTTCCCGGCAAATTTGTAAATTTCCCGGAAATTCTCTAAATGCGTTATGCGTTATGCTTTCTCTTAACTTTTTGGAACTTTTTTTTAAATTTGTCAAAAATAATGAAATAACTCAATTGTATTTAATTTTATTTAATTTAGTGTGTTTATTGAATTTATCAGATCCTCTTAAAATTTCATGTCAAGGTTTATTTCAAATAATATTAATTTCTGAACTATTCACAACTGGGAATAGATCTTGTTTATTTGTTGGGCAACCAAAATTACGATTTTATTGAATGAAAATAAACTTTTATAATTTTGGTAAGATTTTAAACGAAAATTGTTGTTATATGATTTGAAAATATGGTGTACCTTCCCGCCAAGATCAAAATGAAGTTTTTTTTACGTTTTTGTTTAACATGACCAAATTGGATGAAAAATGAAATGGTATCATAAAATGTTTCAAAGAGGGTTGTGCAAGAAGAATTTGGTTAATTTGTTTAAAAGTGTTCAAGAAATTACAGTTTAAATTTGGAAATTTTTAGGGCCTAAGAGGTTTAAATATAAAAAACAAATATCTAATCTTTAATGTTATGAAAATTCTTTTAACCAAAGATATTTATTAAGCTCAATCGTAAAAAAATCAATAAAAAACTACTTCGTATTATATAAATGGTGCCCAAAAATGCAAACATGTTTCAGAAACTCGCTCCAAATATATGAAAACTTTGAGTTGTGATTTCATAAAAATGGTATTGCAAGTGAAAACGCAGATTTTTTAATGTAAATTTAATGCGAATCTATGAATGATGAGCTTAAACCAGTAAGATTTGTTCTGGAAAAAGATATGAAAAAAAAAAACATATTTGCTGCATGGTTTTTGTTTTCATTTCAACTTAATCTGTCAATATTATAATGAATCATATACATTATTTAAAAGCAATTTTATGGTTTTGAAGCATGGATATTTTACTCTCTGTCCAAACACTGTGATTAGAAAAATAATACTTCTTAACAAAAAAAAAAACTAATGTTTTTTAATATATTTTGTACGAATTTTCTGAAACAGTTTATAAATTTGGAAATTTTTTATATTTTCTTGAAGGTTTTTTTACAAGCAGTCAATTTATAAATTGATCCCAACTCTTATTTTGAATGTTTAAGTTGCTAGTCTATTCAATTTTATTGTAAAATAATAGTTAGAACCAGGATCAGAACAATTTTCGATAAATTTAAAATTTCCCGTTTCCCGGGAATTTTATAACCTCGGCAAATTTGAAGGGTTGCACTTTATCAAAAAATCTATTCAGTACTTTTCGATCGATTGAATGAATCCGGTGAGATTGTTCCTTTTAAATCTTAATACATAATTTTATTTGCCTACAGGTCAGTGAGATTTGATTCCGAGCATTCAGTCGGTTTACGTCGCGGCCGTCGCGTTTGATTTTCATCGCCGTCGATTCGTTTATTTCCCCCTAAATTCCCCTCGTTGTGATTCTGTGCATTTTCTGGAGTGTACTTTCCGGGCGGTTTGCCTGAGTTGACAGTTGGTTCTGTGGACTCTTCCGATTCGCGTCGCGCTTGATTTTCGTTGCTGTTCTTAATTATGTTGCTCGGGCGGTATTTGCAAGAAACTGAAACGACTAGTTAAATTCGGATTACTTGATATCCAAATCTTATCACTGTCGAGTTATTAATTCAATACCGGATATTTTCGTTATTTAACTTTTGTTTTTAATCATCTCCTCACGATGTCGTGAATTGCGTTGGTGATCTTAAACGGTGCGCGTTGCGGTCGTCACGCAGGATTTTCGTTGCCGTTTCCGTCTTTGTTGTCCCACGATTGTGTGTGTTTATCTATCCGGGCGGTTTCGCGTTTTCGCATATTATCTTGGTTTTATCTTTCCACAGCCGGCTGTCTAAGATTGAATCATTTATGCTAAACTCAACACCAAATAATCGGGAATAGTCTCATCCGCATCATCCGATTGTTTGCCTTGAGAATGCATAATTCATCACACTATTAACGAAATTGATTGATTATTGGGTCGCATCATCATCCTCTATGATGAATCCTGGCCATTACCCTTACCCACTAACAAAATCCCAAGTAGAAGCAAGGGGATGGAAACTCTTAGAGCTATAATTATTATGTTGACCAGTATATCAAAATATATGTTAGTATACTTATTATTTCCTTTACATATCGCCAGTATACTTACCAATATACTGAGAGTATCTTAATATACTAACAGTTTATTGCTTTTCGGTTAGTATACTAACAAGTATACTGGAATATCGTTAGTATACTTAGTATTCCTGAGTAATATTAGAGTTTCCAGCCCCTTGAGTAGAAGTAGTTTTTCCGGCACACGTGGGGGTGTGGATATCGTATAGAACCCACCCTTGGTAGCAACCTGTGCTAACTAACATTCCCGTCCCAATCCCCCCGAGATCTACAAACTGACATGGCGGGCGCCGTTGGTGGCCAATGACTGTTACCTATTTATTCCAGATCTAGTTTTGATGATCTTGATGTTTTATCTTTTCAGCGCATTCATACATGCTGTTGATAAGGGAAACACCATTAGTTCGTTGAAGCGTATGATCGTTGTATTGATAGGATATTACGGTCCTGTTCAGCAACGGAGAAGGACAACCATGGGTGGTCTCTCATGCTCATGCTCAAATCTATTCAGTACTTTTCGATTTCAAATTGGATTTTACTGTTTACAAAAAACCATTTCTTTTTTCAAAAAATCTTAACATGGCGGAGATTTTTTTAACCATGCTTTTCTATGGCTTGAAGGTTGCGGTTTTTATTCCCTAAATCATATAAAAAAATTAAACATACGAATTTTGGAAAATTGAATTTTCTTTCAAAAATTTTAATTTAAAAATCGGCAAAAAAATGACGACTTATTTAAAACTTTAAAGAGCATCAATTATCAGTTAATTGCAAACAAATAAATTTTCCTAAAAAAGTTTTTTTCTGATTCTTCAGAAGAAAACATGAAAAAATAGGAAATAAAAAAAGGTGGTAAAAATTTTGGTTTTTGTTATTTTGCTTTTTCCATAGAATAATTTTGATTTTTTTTGAGATCTTACGTTCATTTGCGAAAAAAGTTCATTCTTCAAAACAAAAAACCAAAAGTGTCGACTACGGGAATCGATCCGGAGACCTCTGACAGAATAACCCAATGACTTAACTGGCTCGGCCACCATAGCTTGGTGACCAAGGAGTGGTCAGAAGTCGATGTATGACACTTGTTGGAGATTTATTGTTTCAATTAACGAATGAACACATTTGTTTTGATGGTGTGAGTTGGTAGCATAATTGTATCGATTTTGGAATTGAGCCCTGTATAAATTTTGAGGGAATGATTCTCTCGACTCTGAATTGTGCGTGCAGTTATAAAAGTATTTTACCAGTTTAAAATCCATTATTAAATTTTGGACAGTTCAAATATTGAATTGTTGGAAAAGGAAGATTTTTTCTGCACATATCGTAAATTTACAAATACGACGAGTGCTGAAAATATCAAGTTTTGATATTTGTTTTTACTCCAGGATAATTTACACAAGATTTTCCAACATTCCACCATTTTCACTGTACTCGTTCACCATTGTTTTTGTCAGTCAACACAACCCGCGTGCACACACCCCATAATCATCAAACTCATCTCGTCTAGCCGCGAAGGAATTCGTTGGTTCGTTCATTCGCTGGTTTGCTCAGTTCGGCACCTCCTGCTGACAGTGTGTTGTGGTTGGAAATGCTCTCGTGCGCTGTGTGGGGGGTTCATGTTTCCTGCCGGGTTGAGAGAGGCCCGTTTAACTAAGCGTGTAATCATACGCTCCTCTGGGCAAATAATTAAACCATTATAGGGCGGTTAAAGTGCCACGTTCTGCTGCCGTTGTTTGCGTTTTATATTTATGTGTGTGTGTGCTTGTTTGTATCGGTGTGTTCTATTCACATATCGGTATGGTTTTATTTCACGTTCCGACCGCTCTCGGAAGCGCGATAAATGGCCACTGTTTGTGAACTAATTTATCATTCGAGCAATTCTCTGAGATTTCGGTCATTCGATTTTTTTTGTATTTTTTAATCCAGCTGAAACTTTTTTGGTGCCTTCGGTATGCCCAAAGAAGCCATTTTGCATCATTAGTTTGTCCATATAATTTTCCATACAAATTTGGTAGCTGTCCATACAAAAATGATATGTGAAAATTCAAAAATCTGTATCTTTTGAAGGAATTTTTTGATCGATTTGGTGTCTTGAGCAAAGTTGTAGGTATGGATATGGACTACACTGAAAAAAAATGATACACGGTAAAAAAAATTTGATGATTTTTTTATTTAACTTTTTGTCACTAAAACTTGATTTGCAAAAAAACACTATTTTTAATTTTTTTTTAATTTTTTGATATGTTTTAGAGGACATAAAATGCCAACTTTTCAGAAATTTCCAGAATGGGCAAAAAATCTTTGACCAAGTTATGATTTTTTGAATCAATACAGATTTTTTCTAAAAATCGAAATATTGGTCGCAAAAATTTTTCAACTTCATTTTTCGATGTAAAATCGAATTTGCAATCAAAAAGTACTTTAGTGAATTTTGATAAAGTGCACCGTTTTCAAGTTATAATCATTTTTAGGTAACTTTTTTGAAAATAGTCGCAGTTTTTCATTTTTTAAAAATAGTGCCCATGTTTGCCCACCTTTGAAAAAAATATTTTTGAAAAGCTGAGAAAATTCTCTATATTTTGCTTCTTCGGACATTGTTGATACGACTCTTAGTTGCTGAGATATTGCCATGCAAAGGTTAAAAAACAGGAAAATTGATGTTTTCTAAGTCTCACCCAAACAACTCACCATTTTCTAATGTCGATATTTCAGCAACTAAAGGTCCGATTTACAATGTTAAAACATGAAACATTCGTGAAATTTTCCGATCTTTTCGAAAAAAATATTTTCAAAAATTTAAAATCAAGACTAACATTTCAAATGGGCGTAATATTGAATGTTTGGCCCGTTTGAAATGTTAGTCTTGATTTTAAATTTTTGAAAATATTTTTTTCGAAAAGATCGGAAAATTTCACGAATGTTTCATGTTTTAACATTGTAAATCGGACCTTTAGTTGCTGAAATATCGACATTAGAAAATGGTGAGTTGTTTGGGTGAGACTTAGAAAACATCAACTTTCCTGTTTTTTAACCTTTGCATGGCAATATCTCAGCAACTAAGAGTCGTATCAACAAAGTCCGAAGAAGCAAAATATAGAGAATTTTCTCAGCTTTTCAAAAATATTTTTTTCAAAGGTGGGCAAACATGGGCACTATTTTTAAAAAATGAAAAACTGCGACTATTTTCAAAAAAGTTACCTAAAAATGATTATAACTTGAAAACGGTGCACTTTATCAAAAATTCACTAAAGTACTTTTTGATTGCAAATTCGATTTTACATCGAAAAATGAAGTTGAAAAATTTTTGCGATCAATATTTAAATTTTTTGAAAAAATCTGTATTGATTCAAAAAATCATAACTTGGTCAAAGATTTTTTGCCCATTCTGGAAATTTCTGAAAAGTTGGCATTTTATGTCCTCTAAAACATATCAAAAAATAAAAAAAATTAAAAATAGTGTTTTTTTGCAAATCAAGTTTTAGTGACAAAAAGTTAAATAAAAAAATCACCAAATTTGTTTTACCGTGTATCATTTTTTTTTTCAGTGTAGTCCATATCCATACCTACAACTTTGCTGAAAACACCAAATCGATCAAAAAATTCCTTCAAAAGATACAGATTTTTGAATTTTCACATATCATTTTTGTATGGACAGCTACCAAATTTGTATGGAAAATTATATGGACAAACTAATGATGCAAAATGGCTTCTTTGGGCATACCGAAGGCACCAAAAAAGTTTCAGCCGGATTAAAAAATACAAAAATTAAAATTAAAGAAAAAAGACCGATTCCGTAGAGAACTGCTCATTCGCGAGCAGTCGCTCTTAAACGAGTGAGAAAAGTAAATATGCTCTGTTGTTTGAACAAAGAAGTAAATCTTGACAACATTACCGTAAATGCGATAGTACAGTGAAAACCCCAGACAAGAAAAAAGAGGAACAGAAGAACAGAAGAACAGAAGAACAGAAGAACAGAAGAACAGAAGAACAGAAGAACAGAAGAACAGAAGAACAGAAGAACAGAAGAACAGAAGAACAGAAGAACAGAAGAACAGAAGAACAGAAGAACAGAAGAACAGAAGAACAGAAGAACAGAAGAACAGAAGAACAGAAGAACAGAAGAACAGAAGAACAGAAGAACAGAAGAACAGAAGAACAGAAGAACAGAAGAACAGAAGAACAGAAGAACAGAAGAACAGAAGAACAGAAGAACAGAAGAACAGAAGAACAGAAGAACAGAAGAACAGAAGAACAGAAGAACAGAAGAACAGAAGAACAGAAGAACAGAAGAACAGAAGAACAGAAGAACAGAAGAACAGAAGAACAAAAGAACAGAAGAACAGAAGAACAGAAGAACAGAAGAACAGAAGAACAGAAGAACAGAAGAACAGAAGAACAGAAGAACAGAAGAACAGAAGAACAGAAGAACAAAAGAACAGAAGAACAGAAGAACAGAAGAACAGAAGAACAGAAGAACAGAAGAACAAAAAAATAAATGCAGAAATACTAAAATACTAAAATACTAAAATACTAAAATACTAAAATACTAAAATACTAAAATACTAAAATACTAAAATACTAAAATACTAAAATACTAAAATACTAAAATACTAAAATACTAAAATACTAAAATACTAAAATACTGAAATACTAAAATACTAAAATACTAAAATACTAAAATACTAAAATACCAAAATACTAAAATACTAAAATACTAAAATACTAAAATACTAAAATACTAAAATACTAAAATACTAAAATACTAAAATACTAAAATACTAAAATACTAAAATACTAAAATACTAAAATACTAAAATACTAAAATACTAAAATACTAAAATACTAAAATACTAAAATACTAAAATACTAAAATACTAAAATACTAAAATACTAAAATACAACAAACCCGTTAACAGCTCCATATCGGCCCGTTTAAGGGCCCCCGTTCTCTATCGCGTGTGCACAAATCTAAAACGTTTCCTGTGCAAAACAAGTCAGCTCTAACGATAAAGCTCATGTTTTGCTCGCGAGTACAAAAAAAAACAACAACGAGGTGTTGACTATAGTGCACACGGTAGAATGCTGCCATGTTTGCATGCAAATGTTAACTGGTTTTCCTGAACGGTTTGCGCCGGATTGTTCAATCTTGATGGAAAATGCAGAGGAGGTTTGGAGTGGGGAGCGAGGGGGGCAAAGCTAAATACTAGCGTTGATAACGATATTTATGGTTACAATCAGGTGACAGCGGTGAGATTTATGGTTGCCGTGCGAAAACATTAACGATAAGCCGATTAGCGTAATTGAAATTGGTACAAATTGCGGCCGTCGGACTATTATACTTGACTCAATTCGAAATTTGCCGTGGGAACATGCCAATCGCAAATGATTAATTATGTGCCGATTGTTTGCATTATTGGGCGGCTGGGGGCTGAGGGGTATTTATTGTGCTTTTGGGAAATTTGAAATTGGATTTTCATTTGTCAATTCGGGAATTAATGTTCCGTGAGGTCAACAGTATTGACCAATGACCGTTGAATTTGTGGCCTCTAGTGGATGGGTTCTGCTGTTTTTAACATTGCAGTCATATTAATTGCTTTTCGCAAGAGTTAATATAGAACAAACTTAAATTTATTGCTTCAAAATAACAAAAAAAAAAATTCCGTAATTTGTTTCTTCAGATTATTTCTTCAATTTCCTTCCACCTTTTGCCGATCTTGATCGAGACCGTTTCTTACTTTTCTTTCTCCCAATTGACACCTCTCTCGATCGCCTATTTTTCTGTGTTTCAACCATTAAAGCAACGCTTCCTGAAGGTTCCGGTGCGACAATCCTGTACACATATCCCGACGGACCGGCAACCTCCTCCACTGGTTCCATAACGGATCTCTCCACCGGTAAAGCTGCTTCTTGGCGTTCCAACTTCAACGCATCGATTCGCGTTAAAAGTTTGGGATCTTCCGAAGTGTGCAGGTTTACGGCAAATTTGTACCGATCGTCGTCCGATTTAAAGGCCAGTCCCTGGTTGTGGGCCAAACTGAGGGCTTGACGGATCATTTCGTACCATTGGTTCTTGTCCGGATTGGGTTCGTTGATGGTGCGCTCCAGGGTTTTGCAGACATCGCTGAAGTGGACTGTAAATGTTTCAAACAATTTTAAATTGTATTCCTGCTTAAAAAAAAACTGATTTACCATAACCGTCGGAATGTTTCAAAATGTTCAAAACAGCGGCAAACATGATTGAAATTATTTGACAAGAAGAAATTAGCTAACGTTTTTTTTAACAAAAAGTAATACAGAAGCCTGCTTTGTATTTAAAATTATAACCGGTTCAATAATTATTTTTGTGATATGTTTCTAGATTTCTGAGGATTTAGTCATGTTTTCCCCTTTAAAAAAAATATTCCGTTTCAAGAAGAAAGAATTTTTATCACAGAAATTCAATCACCTCATGAGTTATTAGAAATAATCAATCCAAAGAAGTTAGAATTATCAAAGTTGGCTTTATAGCTGTCGGCCACTATTGCTAGTACTTCGGCGAAGGCACCGAATATCCAAAATTACACTTAGAAATTGAGTACACCCGCTGCTGGATTCGAATCGGCGATCTCTGTATTGTGAGTCGAGTGCGCGGTTCGATTGATTCACACGGGCGGGATTTAACCCGCTTTCTTGCACTCAAATTTTGAATAAATTCAAATAACCAACAAATAACTGTGTGTGATAAACGTTATATAAACTTCTAAGTTGCAAAGAATAAAGTAAAAACCTTATAGAAACACCAGAAAAATGTATTTTGTGACCAAATTCATTTATTTTTGGAGTTTTTTTTTCAGTGGTCCATTAAATCATTTTTATTTTGCTTGTAGGGTGTTTTGGAATAAAACGGTTTCATAATTATAATCACCAAAAAGGCAAAAATAAATTAAATTTGGTTTATTGGACCTATTAAAAAAAAACTCCGTATTAATTTGTTCTTGTGGGTGGAATGCAGTGTCTTAGCAAGTAATTAAATTTAAACTGTTAATAATAAACTTTTAATAATAACATAAAATTAATAATTTTCAAATATTTTTATTTTTTTCTCAATCAATCCTTAAAAACCCGATTCAATCCCACCTGGGGTGAGATAGAGCCTTTCTTACTAAAGAATATAACAATAGTAGAACTTTTTTCAATTCATAACATCGACTTTGTTTATTTATAACGTCAGCACAAAAGAAAGCCTTATGATGAAAGCAATGTATTATAAATGATATGATTTCCAAAAGAAATAAAAAACGCAATTTTCATCAAAAGAATATTTTCAATCGTACAATATGTTTGTAAGTTTGTAATCAAACAAGCGTTTATGACAAACGCGATCATAGCAAGCTTCCCATGCGCCAGTGACAACGCACACCGCGCTTTTGGTTTTTTAGCTTCGGTACGAGCCCTTTTGTGTGTTGGTATTGTCCGTTTCATTCAAAGGTACATGCCGCGCCGCATTTCAGAATGTGCCGCAGACACTGTTGCCAGCGATTTTTTGCACTTTTGGTGCACTAAAAAACATACCCGGCAACAATGCCATGCAATTCGAAGAAGAAGATCAACAAAAACAAAACGCGCAGTATGGGATTTGACAGCGCGCATTTGCCGAAAGTGCGGCGCGTCGATTCGAGGCTGGTATGCCGCGTGTCTTTTACGGAAATACGCGCAATATTTTGGTTCATCGTTCCAGCGCACCAAGCCAAGCAAAACCGAGGTACAAGTGAACCGCGTGTGCCGGACGGTGCAGGGAAGCTAGGCATTCAGCTTCTACGAAAGTGACAGAGTCAGAGATAGCTATTTTTAACAACCGCACTACTACACACTCAATAGCGAGAACCTTAGGTAGAAAGCCATTGGCGTCGCCAGCATTGAAAACTTTGAAAACGATGTAAACGATGAAAAGCTTAGAAAGCTCCTATTGGAATCCAATGAACCCTGTTAAATAAACTTACGAAATCACGAAAAAATGATGTCTACATTCAGGCGATTTTAGGAGCGCATGGGAAACAAATTGATTGTAGCCGGATGAATGTCCTATGTCACAAAAGTTTTTGCATAAACATTGGACAGTTATGCAAAAACGGACAGGGCAAAAGAAACCGAAAAGCTACGATATCTTACATGTTGTAGGAAACATCGGTAGACAAGCTACTACAAAACGAGTATAAGTCGAGCCACAAAAAAGATGCGCCAGCATTCTTGCGCCAGTGTTTGAAGCTCAACTTGACAACCTGGCGACGAAGCGTCGAAAATCGATGCAGTGTGATTTTTTTGACGATTTTTCCGATTAAAATTCATGCTGAATCGACATAATTACGAAGATGGAAATGACGTCCAGCCTTAAAGTAAAACCTATACCTTTCTTTAGTAAGAAAGGCAAAAAGTAAATCGTTCTAAAAATTGATCGGGATTGCCGATAGATGTCGAATTTGTTTCAGATGCTCACTCATGGTCTGTACTATGAATGTAGGAAGAAATTTCGAATAATATCAGAAATGAAAAATGTTGGCGAAGGTCACCAGGTGGGCTTTTACCTTTTTTTAGGGATTTTTTTTCTTATGGTAGGTTAATCAAACGGCTCTAACTCCAGAACCATATTATGAATCTGGATGAAAATTTGGGAGGTTGTAGAGCTCGAAAAATGCAATTTTTGAGATAAATAAAAGATATGAAAATGAAAAAAATTGACCATATTTTCATTTGAAAACTGTGTATTTTGTTGAAAAGTCTGGCCGCATCGGAAAACAGATGGATATTTCGGAATTTGCGCGGCAACTCGCCCAGGTTCAGCACACTAGCTTTCTTCTGCATTCATAAGAATCTAAATCGGATATATGGGAGCTGAGAACGACGCGACACAAAACGACGCGATGCAAAATTTTACCACATACGAACATCACTCGACCTCCACGGAATTTATTTTCTCAAAATTCGAGGATTGGAGATAGACGAGTTCTGTCAAGGTGAATCGATAGAGCGTCAAAAATCGATGCAGGGTGATTTTTTGACGATTTTTCCGATTAAAATTCAAGCTGAATCGACATAATTACGAAGATGGAAATGACGTCCAGCCTTGAAGTAAAACCTATACACTTCTTTAGTAAGAAAGGCAAAAATAAAAAAAATCACGGAGCAGACCTATAAATTTTGCCAGACTTTTGTTGGGCATTAAAAAAATTGAACAATTAATTTAAAACTCATGTTTATAAACTTTTCAAAGCATAGTTTTCTAGTTTTAGTGAAATAAATTTATTTTTACGTTTTGAACTACACAGAAAAAAATATGTAACTTTACACAGCACGTAATTGCTGTTTCTTATGTAAACTCACTCAATGTAATGTTGAAATATGATGTAATGAGCAAAAAGTAATGGAAATTACTCCGATGTAAATCTAAATCTAATGTAAATCATGAATCTAATGGAAACGTTGAGCATGGAAACTCAAATCTGATGAATTTCTACCCGCGTTCGGCGTCCTGTAAATTCCTATTTAATGTAAATCATATCCAATGTATTTCTGTCAAACGTTGACTTCAAAACTACCCGAACTAAAAATAGTTATATTTGGTTCTCTTTCTATCGCTCTCATACTTCGCTGGCTCACTGCCTGTGCCTCGACCTGAACAAGTTGATGCTTTAGCCGCTCGTTTATAAAATGCAAAGATGGCTCAGTCGGCAGCGGGTAGCAGCAGTAACACCGAACATTCTACCCGACATCCGTTCGATTCCAGTCCAGCGTTATTCCACTTGACCGTCGACGAGAAAGCGTCCCCTACCTGTGAAACAACTTTTTAAAATCAGAATTTCCTTTTGCTGCCCGCTTCAATCATTTTAAAATAGAACATAGGCCACACCCTTTTCCTACTGCAATCCAAGTCGAGCTTCTCATTCGCATTGGCCACTCAGAATTAGTTGATTTGAACTAATGTTAATTCCAAAACTAATGTAAATTCCAAAACTAATGTAAATTTTCAAAACTAATGTAAATTTCCAATGAATCTAATGTAAATTTCCAATGGACCTAATGGAAATATACATCATTTATCATGATACCTTTTGGTACATGATAAATAATGTAAATTTACAGAAATATTTTTTTCTGTGTATGATACGTTTGATCATTGATCGAAAACACACAAAAAAATTATTGAACATGAGAACTTTCATGCATTTTTAGCTTCATGATTTATTGAGCTTTCAGGCATTTTTTTTAAATTAATCTTTCGGCCAGCACGGAATTTTTTTTTGTAAATTTACACAGCACGTATTTGCTGTTTCTTATGTAAACTCACTCAATGTAATGTTAAAATATGATGTAATGAGCAAGAAGTAATGGAAATTACTCCGATGTAAATCTAAATCTAATGTAAATCATGAATCTAATGGAAACGTTGAGCATGGAAACTCAAATCTGACGAATTTCTACCCGCGTTCGGCTTCCTGTAAATTCCTATTTAATGTAAATCATATATCCAATGTATTTCTGCCAAACGTTGACTTCAAAACTACCCGAACTAAAAATAGTTATATTTGGTTCTCTTTCTATCACTTTCATACTTCGCTGGCCCACTGCCTGTGCCTTGACCTGAACAAGTTGATTCTTTAGCCGCTCGTTTATAAAATGCGAAGATGGCTCAGTCGGCAGCGGGTAGCAGCAGTAACACCGAACATCCTACCCGTCGTCCGTTTGATTCCAGTCCAGCATTATTCCACTTGGCCGTCGATGAGAAAGTGTCCCCTACCTGTGAAACATCTTTTTAAAATCAGAATTTCCTTTTGCTGCCCGCTTCAACCATTTTAAAATAGAACTTAGGCCACACCCTTTTCCTACTGCAATCCAAGTCGAGCTTCTCATTCCCATTGGCCAATCAGAATTAGTTGATTTGAACTAATGTTAATTCCAAAACTAATGTTAATTCCAAAACCAATGTAAATTTTCAAAACTAATGTAAATTTCCAATGAATAAAATGTAAATTTCCAATGAACCTAATGTAAATATACATCAATTATCATGATACCTTTTGGTACATGATAAATAATGTAAATTTACAGGAATATTTTTTTCTGTGTGGATTTGACCCCAGGGGAAAATATTAATTAAGCAAATTATATTAAAAGCTTTTCCTTCAAAAGAAGTAATTTAAAATCATATTATAAAAGCTTGGTGTACATTGCTTAAAAAAAACAAAATACACAAACCAAAATATTTATTCATTTAAAATTATTTATTCCACTTTTTTTTTACAAAAAATTTGGTGATTTAAAATTTCACTTTGAGTCACTAAAACTTGATTTGCAACAAAAAACTTTTTTATTTTTTTTTTATTTTCTGATATGTTTTAGGGGTTATCAAATGCCATTTTTCAGAAATTTCCAAAACGGGCAAAAAATCTTTGACCGAGGTATGAATTTTTGAAACAAAACTGATATTTTTTTTAAATTGAAATATTGGTCGAACAAAATTTTCAACTTCATTTTTCGATGTTAAAATTGAATTTGCAATCAAGAAATAGGGGAAATATACCCTTTCTACACCCAAACGAAAAATATATCTCAAAATCTGCAACAGTGGATTTGCTGCAGAAAATGTTATATTTTATTACATTTTTTGCAGCAAGCCCATATATCATTTTTGCCCGCTTGTAAACACGTCAGCGATCTGCATTTCTCACCAACACATAGAATGCTGGCGCGTCCCCGAGCAACACTCTAGAGAGAACATTATGTTCGCGCTCTGTCCCTCACCTTTCATCAAGCGTCCATGGCGCGGTGGTAGCGTGTCGGATCAGCAACCTAGAAGTTGATGGTTCAATACTCGTTCTGTTAAGATTTTTTTTCTACAATACAATCAATCTGCCGTCGGTAATGTCGATAAATGTCGGTAACGGGCAAAAATGTCATACCCCTATATCGCAAAAAATGCATGAGGACAGATTTCATGCAGATTCTGATATACTTTCATGCCGCCATGTATCACAATCATGCGACCGCCGGTTGGGTGTAATCAAACACCTACACCCAGAACTGGGTATCGGCATACGGGAGGATAAAGAGCACGATCCGGTAGTAAAATGGTACTGTGTGCGGACGGAGAGGATAAACCCCGAAATTAGTACTTTACTCATGGTTCATCTTCAAAAAAAAGTTCATCTACCAAAAAAAAGTACCGGTACCGAGACTCGAACTCAAGACCTTCGGCATATTGAACCGTGCCTTTGCCGTATGGGCCACCATGGTTCGGTAACTAAGCGGCTGTCATTTGTCCATATAAGCCACTCAATAGGATGAACTGTTCCTATGATCGAATGAACACGCGAGAGGACTATACCCTCGCAAAATAGCACTTTCCTCACGTTTCTTTTCGTGAGGACTATCCGTCTCGTTCTTTAACTTTGGGTGTATCTTCGTCATATGGAAAGTTTGATGCTCGATTAAAGCTCCAAAAATACTATTTAGGCTATAAACTTACCAGCAACAGCACCGCCTCGAGTTAGCACGCAAATGTATGCCACTTACTGGCCAAAAAGATCAAATTTAATGCACTTTTGATCATAATTTCTATTTTGCGAGACCATTTCTCATCATTTTGGTGGCACACACATCCACACGCAAGATCAGAGGTTAACTGCTTAACGAATGTCGCCATCAATATCATTTCACTTGCGCTAACGATTTCAAAGCGCTTAAGATATAAAATTGCTTCCAACTACCGGCAACATGTTCTTTTGCACATTAGTTAGTCACTCACTTGAAAAATAATCCCGAAACATGTAAATAATTAGCAAGCGCCATCAAAAAAACAAACGCGCTAAGTCTTTTGACGTTTCAATTTTGACCACCCATTCCAATCGAAGGGCGAAGAAAACCGAGCGAGAAGCGAAGGCAAATAAAGAACAAAGGCTGGCCACCAACACCACCAGCAGCGCTTGTGGTGTTGCCAGGAAACTTTCTCTATAAATGCTACTTTTCGTGAGTGTTCGCTTAAAATGTCATCACAATTGGCAGCACTAGGCAGACCCAAAAGAGCGTTGGAAGAAAAAAAGAACTAAGCTGAAAATATAAAAATGGGCGTGGCCCAATGCACTCGACTGATTAGAATGCATTTTTGAAATATTTTTTTAAATGCTTGTAAAAGTAAAAGCATAACTTTTAATAAAAGCGAAAATAAACAGAAATGTTCACAAAAAGTTGCTCTACTCGCTGGAGTACTTGGTTTTAGTGAATTTCAAGGAACACTCCAGATTATCCAGCATCATTCAAACACGTCCGCTTATTAGGCTTAAAATCTGTATATTTCCCCTACTTTAGTTGATAAAGTGCACCGTTTTCAAGTTATAACCATTTTAGGAAACTTTTTGTAAATAGTCGCAGTTATTCATTTTATAAAATTAGTGCCCATGTTTGCCCACCTTTAAAAACAATATTTTTGAAAAGCTGAGAAAATTCTCTATATTTTGCTTTATTGAACTTTGCTGATACGACCCTTAGTTGCTGAGATATTGCCATGCAAAGATTTAAGAACAGGAAAATTGATGGTTTCTTAGTCCCACCCAAACAACCCACCATTTTCTAATGTCAATATTTCGGCAACTAATGGTTAAAATGTTAAAAAATGAAACAGTCGTGGAATTTTCCGATCTCTCCGAAAAAATATTTTCTATGTTTGTTTGTTTGTGTCTTAGGCAAAGTTGCTTCCAAGGATTGTCAAGCCAAAAAAAAATCTAGAAGACAAAAAAAACCCAAATCTGAATTGGGCCCTAAAATTATGCTTATGCTATTATTGTTCACAAAGATAATTCTTATTTTCTGAGTGCAATGACTCTTTGTACGACCGCAAAGGATTTAAAATGGATTTTTAAATCAATTTTCAAAAATTAACTTCGCAGCCCTTCTTGACAGAAAAGCCCCTCTTGACAGTTCGTTCCAAGATGACCATAGTTGATCGATCGAAAAAAAAATCTGATCAATTTATTTTTGTGCTTTAAAATGAAAAAAGTGATCAAAAATGGTTTTAAGTCGTGTTTTTTTAATCCGTTGTACATACAAATTGACATTGGGCATTTATCAAATACAATTTCCATTGAACAACAACAAAATAGCCTTCTCTAACATTTTTTGTATTACCTCAGAAAAACAAACGCGTAAGTAATAAGCAACGAGTAACCCATTTTAATTTCTTCCATCACCTGAGAGTGCATTCGTTCCTAGTTTTCCCGCCAATTTTCCTGTCGCGAAAAAAACACTTTCCCACCGGCCACGACGGTGTTGTCGTCGGAAACGTGTGGCATCCGCTGTTTGCATTCTGCTCCCGAGCTGGAGCTTTCCCGCTTGCTCGTGCATTTGTTAATTGGATTTTCCTCTTTTGTTTCCGTGGAATTTCCTTCGCCCCAAATAAATATATTACCGGCACCCAAAGGAAAAATATATCTCAAAATCTGCAACATTGGATTTGCTGCAGAAAATGTCATATTTTATAACATTTTTTGCAGCAAGCCCGTAGATCATTTTTGCCCGCATGTAAAAATTTCAGCGATCTGCAGTTCTCACCAACACATATAATGCTGGCCCGTCCCCGAGCAACACTCCAAAGAGAAGCGTTTATTGTCTCACTCGAACAATACCCCTACCATGGAAAAGTTAGGTAACAGCAATGGTATTTCTTATGCCAACGTCGTTTCGGGTTCGGGTTCATCCACGAATTTTAAATCCTCTACCAATCTTCAAATTGGGCAGGTACCTCAAATTTCATTTGAAAATTTTTCTGCTGGCAACGCTTTGGGATCTTCTGATCTCGGCGATGTTACGTTTGAAAAAATGACTTTTTTGCAAAACTCACTGTTTGGTTTGATTCAAACAATGAGTAATGCTACATCCATGATGGAAGCAATCCAGATTGGATTAAAATTTGCGAATGATGTTGTTCTTACCCTGAAGTTTAATCATGGATCTAAGTAATTCTATCAATATTATGAATTTTAATGCTCGCTCTTTAAAAGCGAAAGAAAATGAATTTTTCAACTTTTTACGAGTTCATAACGTGCATGTTGCTGTTATAACCGAAACATTTTTAAAAACTGGCACTTATTTGAAAAGTGATCCAGATTATAAAGTTATAACCAATAACAGAATGAATCGAAATGGCGGTGGAGTTGCAATAGTTATCCACCGTAGTATGACTTATAGCACGTTACGTGACTTTAAGTTAAAAGTTATTGAAAGTTTGGGCATTGAACTTGAAACTTCTTTTGGGAAAATTATGATTGCAGCTGCATATTTGCCTTTCCAATGCACTGGGGAAAATAAAAATTATTTCAAAGGGGATTTGAATAAACTTACTCGGCATAGATCTCGATTTTTGATCATCGGTGATTTTAATGCCAAACACCAATCTTGGAATAATTCAAAAGTAAATTCCAATGGTAAAATTCTATTCAGAGATTGCACTTCTGGTCTTTATTCGGTTTTATACCCGAATGGGCCAACTTGCTTTTCTTCTGTTAGAAATCCATCAACAATTGATTTGGTTTTGACAAATCAAAGTCAGTATTGTGGTCCTTTAGTGACTCATGCTGATTTTGATTCTGATCACCTTCCAGTAACTTTTTCACTTTCTCATGAAGCAGTTACCAGACCCAATAGTTCTGTGTTTAATTACCACAAAGCTAATTGGGACAGGTATCAGCATCATATTGAGAATAATTTAAATCATGATTTTGTTTTAGAAACCAAAGCTGATATTGATTCAGCCTTGGAATCTTTAACTAATGCAATTTTGGATGCTAGGAATATTGCTATTCCTAAAGTCCAAGTCAAATTTGATTCTCCTATTATTGATGACGATCTTCAGCTTCTGATTCGTCTGAAAAATGTTCGCCGAAGACAGTATCAACGTTCTCGTGATCCTGCACTGAAGCGAATTCAAAAAGATTTGCAAAAGGTTATTGACCACAGATTCACTCTCCTGCGAAATGAAAAGTTCGCAAGAGATGTCGAACAAATTAAACCTTATTCCAAACCTTTTTGGAAACTTTCAAAGGTTCTTAAGAAACCTCAAAAACCAATCCCTTCTTTAAAAGATGGTGATAATATTCTATTAACTAATGGGGAGAAAGCTCAAAAACTTGCTCAGCAGTTTGAGAGTGCTCATAATTTCAACTTAAATGTTTTGAGTCCTATTGAAGATCAAATTTCAATAGAATTTCAGAATATTGTTGATCAAGAATTTTCATCAGATGAAGTTTTTAATACAGATCTGAATGAAATAAAATCTATTATCAAAAAATTTAAAAATATGAAAGCCCCTGGTGAGGATGGCATTTTTTACATTTTAATTAAAAAATTACCTGAAGCAACTTTAAGTAGCTTGGTCAAAATTTGCAACAAATGTTTTGATTTGGCATACTTTCCCAGTAGTTGGAAAAATGCCAAAGTAGTTCCGATTTTGAAACCGGATAAAAATCCTGCTGAAGCCTCAAGCTATCGGCCCATTAGTTTGCTTTCATCTATTAGTAAATTATTCGAAAGAATAATTCTTAATAGAATGATGACGCACATTAATGAAAATTCAATTTTCGCTGATGAGCAGTTTGGATTTCGCCTTGGGCATTCAACTACTCATCAGTTGTTGAGAGTTTCAAATTTGATTCGAAGCAACAAATCTGAGGGCTATTCTACTGGCGCTGCTCTTCTAGACATAGAAAAAGCATTTGACAGTGTTTGGCATAAAGGTTTGATTGCGAAATTAAAAAGGTTTAATTTTCCGATTTATATCGTGAAAATTATCCAAAATTATTTGACGGATCGTACTCTGCAGGTATGTTATCAGAATAGCAAATCTGATCAACTACCTGTACGTGCCGGCGTCCCTCAAGGAAGCATTTTGGGTCCAATTTTATACAATATTTTTACTTCTGACTTGCCTGATTTGCCCCCAGGATGTCAGAAATCACTTTTTGCTGATGATACAAGCATCTCCGCCAAAGGTAGAAGCCTTCGTGTCATCACAAGAAGATTACAAAAAAGCTTGGATATTTTCAATTCTTATTTGAAAGAATGGAAAATTACTCCAAATGCTGCAAAAACTCAACTTATTATTTTCCCTCACAAACCAAGGGCTGATTTTCTTAAACCAAAGAGTCATCACATTATAAAGATGAATGAGGTAAATTTAAAGTGGGAGGATAAAGTGAAATATCTTGGACTTGCTTTTGACAAAAACCTTACTTACAAGGATCACATTGAAAGTATCCAGGTTAAATGTAACAAATATATTAAATGTTTGTATCCACTTATAAACAGGAATTCTAGACTTTGTCTCAAGAATAAACTGTTAATTTATAAACAAATTTTCAGACCTGCCATGCTTTATGCTGTGCCGATCTGGACAAGCTGTTGCTTAACCAGGAAGAAAAAACTTCAGAGGATTCAGAACAAAATTCTGAAAATGATTCTGAAACTTCCTCCCTGGTTCAGCACCAGTGAACTTCATCAATTAGCCGAAGTTGACACTTTGGATGTTATGTCCAATAAGATAATTGATGCATTTCGACAAAAATCATTGCAGTCTTCAGCTGCATTGATCCGCTCTTTATATAGTTTATAAGTTAGTTTTAAGGTATCCCTTTTCCCTTGTACATGTAGGACCTCCTACATTTGAAATCACTGAATAGCGAAAGCTACAATATTTCATGAATAAATGAAAGTTGCTTGTATTTAAAATTGAGGTGAAAAGTCATCGATTGTGATTGGACACTCAATAATATTTTAACTGAATGAATGTACATGGAAGAGAAAAAAAAATAAAATAAAAATTAAAAAAAAAAAAAAAAAAAAAAAAAACGTGAACATATGAAAAGGAAAGATCTGTACACTATTTATTTGTTTCAAAGTAGGATAGATAAAAATTTAAAAAAAAATATTTTGGTTTCAAAGCTTTACAAACTCAATAAAATATTTATGGATTTGGCCGAAGCAAGTGCATTTTAAAAGTTCGTTAAAAGTCGGCCCACTTGAAACATGCTATTTTTCAATTCATAGAAGTATCAAAATAAACAAAACTAAATTTCAAATGTCATGCCAGGTTTTCATAATATTAGATATTTTACTACCGTCAGTGGGGGTGACTATGGGTCAAAAAACGATACACCTCTTTTAATCTATATATATAAAAAATTTCGACGGTTTTGTTCGAACGCGAATCAGTTCAATACGGAGCGTCGGATCGAGGTGCTCTTTGTTGCGTTGGGTCCATATAAGCCCAAGGAAGGTTCTTACGCCAAAAAGTTACAACTTTGGCCACTCTGGAACCGATTCCGGAAAATCTGCAGATTGTATGGGAAAAGTTACGTAAAATCAAATTTTGATCACAGGAGGCTGAATAGGCAAAAACGCTAAAAACGTCAACAAACGAAAAAAAGGCAGAACGAAGTTTGTCGGGTAAGGCCTGTTTCTTAATAACAAAAACAATTTAAATAACATCGAAAATCTTTCAACGTAGATTTGTTTTTAGATAGTTTACTAACATTTTCCCAAAATATGGTGGATTTTGATGAACACTACCTTAAATGCCAATAGTTTGAAAATTGACCCAATCTCACCCCTTAAATACAACGATATGGTAAAAACAAGTCATCCAAAAGTGTTTCTTGTTCGAGGGAATCGTATTGACATGCTACAATGTTTGAAGTGGAGATTTTCAAACATTTGGGTACACGGTGGGTAAGAAGGGGATTATTATGCAACTTGCATGCACCTCGGAAATTCCTTCTGGGGTTTGTTGGGGGGACTATTCTGAGTCAGAAAAACCGATTCCCAAAATATTCTGTCGGTGAAAACTGATTTTATCTCGATTTGAAGATAAAAAACCTAATATATCGCCTAAAACCTCGAAAATACGTCTAAAATTTCGGTCTAACTCTGGACAAAGAAGTTAATTTTCATCAAGATATCAATTCTTAGTTCCCAAAATATAATCCTGACATAGTACACCTTAAATCGGTCCATTACTTGAGTCCCAGCGTCATCAGGAGGTGTAAAATAGTGTTATTTAAAAAAAAATATTTTCAATTTGCTCTGGTAAATCAACTGTCATGTCTGAATTCGAAAACTAATGTTGTAGCATTGTTGCAAACAAAATGAAGAACAATTTTGCAGAAAAAAGTATGACATTTTATCCATTTTCGGTAATGTTATGAATATTTTAGTGGGAAAGTTGCTGCCAATTTTCAAAATTCTTCGATATTTAATCAATTCCTGTTATAAACAGCTACTATGATCATACTCAGTAGGATGTAACAAAAATTACATTTTGGCGGGCATTCAGGAGCTGGTTACGGTGGGCATACTGAGTCCAAATCCCAAATATGAGCTTGATTGAACTTAATAGGAGCTGTCGCTATGCATTTGAATTTTTCATAGGATTCAACTCGTAAAAAACATGTTTTTCAAAAATGTAGATTTTTTAGGCACTTTGGCCACTGAAGCGTTTATTGTCAACATCATTGGCGTGTAGGCCAGATCCTTGCGCATGTTTTGGTATATATAACATTGAATTGACGCACTCTGGAGCTCAGGCCTTCAAAGTTTTGAAATTTTTCGAAAAAACGGATCAGCAGAAAATATAGGCGATGCGCCATTCCATTTTGCTCAAAACTTCAATGTTATATATACCAAAACATGCGCAAGGATCTGGCCTACACGCCAATGATGTTGACAATAAACGCTTCAGTGGCCAAAGTGCCTAAAAAATCTACATTTTTGAAAAACATGTTTTTTACGGGTTGAATCCTATGTAAAATTCAAATGCATAGCTCCTATTAAGTTCAATCAAGCTCATTTTTGGGATTTGAGCGCAGTACGCCCACCTTAACCAGCCCCTGAATGCACGCCAAAAAGTAGTTTTTGTTACATCTTACTGAGTATGATCGTAGTAGCTGTTTATAACAGGAATTGATTAAATATCGAAGAATTTTGAAAATTGGCAGCAACTTTCCCACTAAAATATTCATAACATTACTGAAAATGGATAAAATGTCATACTTTATTCTGCAAAATTGTTCTTCATTTTTTTTGCAACAATGCTACAACATTAGTTTTTGAATTCAGACATGACAGTTGATTTACCGGAGCAAATCGAAAATATTTTTTTTCAAATAACACTATTTTACACCTCCTGATGACGCTGGGACTCATGTAATGGACCGATTTAAGGTGTACTATGTCAGGATTATATTTTGGGAACTAAGAATTGATATCTTGATGAAAATTAACTTCTTTGTCCAGAGTTAGACTAAGATTTTAGACGTATTTTCGAGGTTTTTAGCGATATATTAGGTTTTTTATCTTCAAATCGAGATAAAATCAGTTTTCACCGACAGAATATTTTGGGAATCGATTTTTCTGACTTAGAATAGTCCCCTCAACAACCTCCAGAAGGAATTTCCGAGGTGCATGCAAGTTGCATAATAATCCCCTTCTTACCCACCGTGGGGTAGTTTTCGAGCAATTCCAACAAAAACATTAGAAAAATGATTTTTCGAGAGGTCATTTTTGGCCAAAAACGTACCTCAACTTTAGACAGCTGCCAAAAAAACAGGATTTGTTCTAGGAACGAAATTTTTTCAGCGAGGTGATAAAGATATTTTACTTTAAATGCAGCAATGAAAGTAAAACTTAATATTCTAATCGTTTACAATCCATTTTAGAAATTTGTCCATAAAAATTTAAATGTTTAGCCAAAGTTATTATTTAGTTGGTGGGCAGAACAAAAACTTAAAATAAAATATGCATTGGCATAATTTACACTTATTTTCGATTGTCAACAGGCTGGCAATTCAAATTTCACTTTCGTATTTCTGACATTTCCTCGACCTCCACTGATTTTTGCCTTATATAAAAAATATTAAAATTTTTGAGAGTAAAGAAGGAAGCTATCTTTGCATTTTATTTTATATAAAACTTTGGAAAAGTATTAATGATAATTCGTTAAAATTCGAGTAGGTTGACCGAAACAAATGAAGCATGAAGCTTAAACGATTAAATCTTTAAGAATAACACAGTCCAACAAGATTTTGTCTCTGAGACGAGTATATGTGTTCCTAGTAGAATTTTGCCTGCTGAATCCGAATCTGGGTCCAAAATTGCTCCAAATGGTCCCAATTTTGAGATACACCCGTTTGAAATGTTAGTTTAGGCCAAAATTAGCTACTTTGTCGACTATTTTACAAAAGAACTATTGAATAAACAACTAAAGCAATACATGTATCTTAAAGTTCACGTTTTCCCCTTTCTGAAACACCCCTGGTTTTTAAAATTTGATTGTTTCTACGCATATTTATAGCCATTTTAAAATTAGAATTTGACTTGCATGCAAGTTGGAAAAACTTGAATGAGAACCAACTGAAAATATAATTTTAAAATGGCTATAAATATGCGTAGAAACAATCAAATTTTAAAAACCAGGGGTGTTTCAGAAAGGGGAAAACGTGAACTTTAAGATACATGTATTGCTTTAGTTGTTTATTCAATAGTTCTTTTGTAAAATAGTCGACAAAGTAGCTAATTTTGGCCTAAACTAACATTTCAAACAAGTGTATCTCAAAATTGGGACCATTTGGAACAATTTTGGACCCGGATTCGGATTCAGCAGGCAAAATTCTACTAGTAACACATATTCTCGTCTCAGAGACAAGAAACATTTGATTTTTTGTTGAACTGTGTAACAATTAACTTAAAGAAATGTGCAACAGTGCACTGCCCTTCTAAAATAAACAAAAGTGTTTTCAATTTAAAAAAAAATCAACCCTGTTTTTTGGGTTGTGTTGGTGTCTTACTTTTTTAAATAAAAAGTGTTTGAAACTGCTTGTAATAGTTTAGTACGTATAAGAAAAAATATATATAATGAAAAGTTGGAAAAATGTGTGTAACGGCTGTATGTATTTAGTTTGATATTTTTTAAACTATGCCAAAAAATCTATTACCAATCTATAAATAAAATTGAATCTTGAATAATAAGGCGAACCTAAGTTTACAAATTTTACTCTAAGGCCAGATTTTTTGAACAATACTAGATTACATTTTCAGAAGGTCCTATCTGCATAGGAAAACCTTATAGCACAAATGCTTAGCAAATTTACTCTAAATTTTATTTCAAGTCATTGTCTCGCTCCCCCCCCCCCCCCTCCCCTTCGAAAATGTACTTAAAATCAGAAGATATATATTTTTTTTATTTTCATTGAAAAAACTCATAAAATCAATTGCAAACTATTCAAAATACATTGTTTACCGGTTATTTAACCAATTTTATTCAAAAAAAGAATACTTTTTAATAAAAAAAAATCGATGCCTCTGTGCTCTCTTGTACTAAGCTTGCTGGGTTTTCCTATCTAGTTATTATAAGAGAGCACAGAGGCATCGAAATATAGAATTTTAGGACAACAGACAAAAAAATCATAAACTCTTAAATATAATGTAAACTATTGATAGTAGCATAACTCTAATGTAGTACAGTCGACTCTCTGGCTGTCGATCTTCTCGATATCAATATTGCTCCATGTACCGATGAATTCTTCAGTCCCTTCAAACTGCATACTTCGATTGTCTTTATTCCTCGATATTTTCTCTTGCTTGAAGGATCTCTTCCTCGACGGTCCCTTGGATTCTATTTGCTTTAAACATCTATTCCGGTTGTCAATAATTTCACTTTCTCATGGCTTGCATAGACATTTTTCTTTGAAAAACGAAGCTTTGAGGAGTGTTTGACATTTCAATGTTTTTGTTTGCTGGACGTTGCCATGATTGTCTCCCATAGCTGGTTAGCAAGAAAAAACAAATTTCAATCGAGTCTTCATTTTGCATCGTTCTGTAAACTGATGCTCCTCTTCCTCGACGGTCCCTTGGATATTGACAACCAGAGAGTCGACTGTATAAAGCATTTTGTGATACCTTTTGTTTCAAAAATTCGAAAATCAGGCAAAAAAAGCAAAGCAATCCACATTAACGACCCCCGGGTCTTTTGTGGTCTCTGTTGCAAGTTTTTGCTGATTTCTAGGCGTCCGAAGGTTATGTGTGGTGAGTCACCCTAAACCTCTTTTACGCAAATGGACCGACGTTTTACTTCCCCGTCCGATAGAAGGCCAGGAGGATAAGGCGGGAATCGAACCCGCGCCTCATAGCAACTTAGGGATCGGCAGCCGAAGCCGATAACCATCGCGCCACGTGGCCCTCCAGGGATAAAATTTGACTTTTTGCGGGTTGCAGACTGGATTTCGTCATGTATGACGTACACAGCACTCGAAATCAACATTTTCTGATCAAGTTCAAGTTTGGTCGTGTTCCTTAGAAAATTTTACATTGGCTAGTCTATTGGGTTCAATTTTTTATTTTTAGTTCGCGAGGTATTGAATTTTGAATGTAAAAATATCGCAGTTTTACCAAAACACTGGTCGCGCGTCGGTATTAACAGGTAGGATTTTGTTCTGCTACTAGCCAACGCACACGCTCGTTAGTGCATTTTTAGGTAATTATTGAACTTTTACATTCAACATCAACATCAAGGCGCAACATGCACTAAAAACAACGTTTAATAAAAATATTTTACTTATGCTAAAACTCATAATTTTTACTGAGAAAACTTGTACAATTCAGTGAAAACTATTTTGAAATTTCGATTTTGAGACCGCAGATTGGAAAAAGACGTAAAACTCGAGGAAAAAAAATAAATCATAAATTCATTAATATTTTGTGATTTTTTGGTGGTGGTAGCAAAACTGTAAAACATAATGATAGTTTTTTTTGGGGTAATTTTTGGAAATTTTAGTTAGATTTTACTTTTTTTTTTGCTTAATCTTGACCATGACCAAAGCCGAGGGACAAAAATTTTAAAAAAGATTTGTACCTGGCCGAACCAATTTTTTTTTTGTCTTATTTTCTTACTGACTTACTGACTTTCACCCCTGCTGACAGCTCATCTTCCATTCACAGTCCCATCCAATACTCTTTGGTCCCATCGATTTGGTTCATCAATTTCCTCTGCCACAGCCACAGCGTCAACCGTCAATAAAATCAATGAAAATCACATTACTTAGCAGGCCATGCGTGAGCAGAGAGAGGGCGAGCGGCACGGCGTCCGCGTTCTCGTTTTCGTCGTCTCCCCCACACGCGTGTCACTTTGACACTCCAATCGACGACGTTTGCCAAACGTTTGCACTCAATCAAGAGTGACATGTGCCCTTTTCTCTGTCAGTGACACTTCAATCGACCCCTAGCTCACGCCGCCAATGGCCGATGAGGGGAGGGGAGTTTTGTGATTTTTTTTTTGTTCTGATGGGATTGTTAGGGTGGTACTCATTGACTAGTGCATGATATCGGGAAATTTATGTCAGAAATAACTTTAGGTTTGAAGAAATGTCCTGTTAAAAATGTATCACCCTAATGAAGAACAAACTTTTGAACCCCCGTAACAAAAAAAAAATGACGAAGGGTGATAATTAATTTACCACACTTTTTCACACACCCCCGCACGTCAAACCGTCATCCATCTGGTGTTTTCTCCCCCCGCATGTCATCGTGTCGCAAAAATGTCAACCCACCAATCAAACAAGGAGTGCACACACCGAGGAAGAGCAGAACATGTTCGTCGTTCTGGGTTTGAGGTTACACAGCAGCAGCCAACTGGGACCCGGGAGTACAGACGAACCCTGATTAATTTCATATTACTTTCGGCACTCGCACACAGGAGAGCTCATTTCCTCGATTTCTGAAGGAACAGTTGGGTGGGGGTGACTTAAATTTTCTTTTTAAAATGTGGAACTATTTGATTTTAAATATCGTATTACCTTTCGAATTATTTTTATTGTTTATTTGTACACTTTAAATCATGGAAAAATATTTTATAAAATTTTACAATTATTTACATTTTATTTTAGAAATTGTCAACTTTCACCTTATTATTGCATTCCAATGTCGCATCAGTCAACTCAAATTTTGTCACTCTCTCCAGACAAGTGGCTTTTACGTTTAAGCTATACTCTTTTCACATTAACTCACAAAACGACACCCACACGCATTTTCCCCCTCCTTCCCCCTTACAAAAGACCCAATTCCCACACATCAAACCCATTTTCAGCATAAACGAACTCCTGAGCTGCCGGGGTGCCGCCGCTTTCGGTGCTCCTTCATCTGGCATAAGCACTTTTTTCCCCTGGGGCGTAATTTTCGGGAGGGCCGCTTTTATTAACTTTTATTGTACGTGACAACTTTACTGCCATAAAAACACATGTCTCCTCTCCGCGTTTTTCCCCCTCACCGAACCCAACAAAACATGCGTGCTTGGGTGGCCGGAAGGGCAAACCAGGTCGGTTAGTATAATTGTTTTTGTCCTGTTATTTGGGCAAAAATGGTGCCTGGTGGGGGATGCTCGAAACAAACGGCAAGCAAAAAAGGTCCTTGTCAAATGAGACCACAGAAAGTAATCAGACTGTGGCGACATCCTTCTGCTCGAGAGGACACGGGAAAATGGGACGGAAAAACTGTGGTGCTACACTTTTTGTCCGTCCCCCTCATCAAGATGTATAGTTGAGTTGAGAGAAAGAAAAAATCCTTACGCACAGTTACGCAAGAAGGACTTTTAGTGTGAGAGCGGAAAAAAGAAATGGTCTAAGAGCAAAGACAAAAGAAAGCAGCTTGATAATGAAACTGGATAGTATACATACTAGAGTGTAACAAAAATGAGTTTTTGGCGGGCATTCAGGAGCTTGCTTCGGTGGGCGTTCTGAGCCCAAACCCCAAATATGAGTATGATTGGACGTAACAAGGGCTGGCGCTTTGCATTTGAATTTTAAATGGGATTTAACATGTAAAAAAAGATTTTTTCCAAAATGTCTCTTTTTGAGGCATTTTGGCCACTAATGCGTTTACTTTCAACATCAACATCGGTCCCAGCAAATTCAAATAGCGTCTCGGGCTTTCTTTTTTGCCGGGGCCAATTTTTCGAAAAAATGCCAAACTTTGAAGGTCTGTACCGAGCTTTAGAGTGGTCCAAACATCAATGTTATATATGCCAAAACATACGCAAGGATCGGGCCTGAAAAGTAAACGTATTAATGGCCAAAATGCCTCGAAAAGAGACATTTTCGAAAAAATCTTTTTTTACGAGTTAAATCCCATTTAAAATTCAAATGCAAAGCGTCAGCCTCTGTTACGTCCAATCAAGCCTTATTTGAAATTTGGGCTAAAATTTTTTGATGAGGATAATGTTTCATTTCCTTCAAATATTAATATATATTTTATTTCCAATTTGGATACGCGTGTCAAATTGACATTTTCGAATATTTACGCTTTAATAGTTTGAAAATTGACCTTTCAAAATTCTCATGCCAAGATCAAAATTCGTAGTTTGATGGAAGTGTCAAACCACGCAAATTCTATTCATTAAATCAGGAATAAATAATCTCAGGCACAAAGTTCTCTGTTATGAATGTAAAGTATATTTTTTGAAAATTGAGCATTGAGCAAATCTAATAAAATCCATTTCTCTTTTTCATTTCAGGTATGTATTCCTGGACAACTTTGACGGACAGTGTGGTTTGGCTACTTACTTGTAACATGTTTAAAACCCTTTAAATGACGACTTCTAATACAGATTGTTGTTACGAAGGTAAGATTGATCCATTTTCACCGTATTAAGGGCTGTGGAAATTATCCGAAGTTTTAATCATTTTCAGGATAAAAAAAATGTTAGTGATATAACTTAATCCAGTGCCGGTTCCTTTCAAAAAAGATTTTAAATCCTTGTGATTATAACCGTCTCAATAACTCTTTTTTTATAATTTAGTCTAAAATATGAAATAAGAAAAGTTATCTATTTTTAGACTTTTCAAAGCTTGATTTTCAATATATATTTAATGAGATGATCAGAAAAAATCGCAAAAGTTACATTTTTTACATTGAAAATCTATTTTCTAGGGTTTTAAATTTCCCGGGAAACGGGAAAAATAAATTTAAATTTTTTGAAACAGTCATTAAATCTATATTTTCACTATATTTGTTATGTTTTTCAAGCGTAAAATCGTAGAATTAGCTCAATACATTAAATTGGTAATAATATAAGATTGCATTTTTTAGCCAGCTTAGATTTTTTTTTAATCCGAATTTTAAATGCACCAAAGGTTTTTATCCAACATGATTCAAATTAAATAAGTCTATATTTTTATTTTTTTCTATTGCAAGACCAGAAAATCTTAAAAAAAATATTTTAAGATGTCAAAAAAACGACAAAGACATGTTAAACTTTACATAAGCTTAAACTTTTATGTTTTATATAAAAACAGGTTTTACAAATTATCTTTAAGTCACTACCAACTGAGGAAAATCGGGAATACAGTCTGAATAGACACAGGAAATTTTAGAATAATAAATTTGGAAATCAGTGTATTAATTGTTTAGTCCTATTTCTATTTTAGCCGAAAGTAATAAAACAAAATTCAAAGCATTATGCAAAAAAATACCATCAACAGATGCCTCAATTCGATACATTTGTACAGATTTGGCATAGATGTCGGTTTTTGATGATAAATAATTAAATATGATATATTTAAAAAAAATAAAACCATGAATATACGCATATAATATTCAGTATTTTCAAAAATATATAAAATTAAATAAAAGATATTTAAAGCGCCAGGTATTTCGTAGATCTGTCACAAACCAATCTGAATTTCCAGACCAAAATTTTTTTTTTTTTCAATTTCTGGAATTCCCGGGATGAATAATAAAAATTCCCGGGATTTGTGAATTCCCGGCTTTGTAAAAATCCAGGGAATTCTCGGGATGGACACACTACGGTTCAATAGAAATTTACAGGATAATTCATTTTCATCGATTCGAATTCCTTGTGAGGCTGTACACAGCAAATAAAGTAGTAATCCAGCTGCGTGTAAGAGGCCTGGGTGTAAAATAAATTTTGCATTATTTTATGAAATTCTGTGTAATATTACACCCTGAAATATGTAGCCCATCAGTATGGGAAACCTACACAGCTAAAAGAGTAGTAATCCAGCTGCATGTAAAAGGCCTGGGTGTAAAATAAATATTGCGTTATTTTATGCAATTTTATGTGATTTTACACCCTGAAATATGTAGCCAATCAGTATGGGAAACCTACATGACTTAAATGTCAAGCTCATATATGCGTTTATGCAATCCACTCTTCATCGCCTGATGGCCGAGTGGGCTAAGGCGCCAGCCCTTACTGTTGGTGCTGGGTTTGAGTCCCGTCGGTTGCAACTTTTGTTGTGTTTAAAAAAAATTGTACATGCAGCGTGTAATATTAAGTGTCTTTTTTGACGAAGGTGATGTGCATGCTTTTGCATGCGATTTTACCATCGGATTTTTTGCTGTGTATCTCTGAAACTTGTTGCTAGATTCTCATAGTTTTATAGAAAATTTTCTCAGCTTTTCAAAAGTAGTTTTTGTCAGAGGTGCGCTTTTTTCAAAGAATCATGTTTCGAACTCGAAAACCTAAAAAACGGAAATACCTCAAAGTACACAGTAAAAAAATCATGGTAATATTACATCTGGGAAGGGGAACATCTTTTATGTCAGAAAAATGTGTAATTTTACCTCTGAAAATGAGTAATTTTACCACTTTTCTGGTGTAATGTCACTTTTTCAGTCTAAATTGAGGTAAAATTACATCATAAAAGAGGTAATATTAAACCTTCCAAAATTACACCTTCCAAATTTGCATTATTTTTTACTGTGTAGCTTTAACTTAAAAACAAAAAAAAAGTTGTAAAGTACTTTTCGATTGCAAATTCAATTTTGCATAAAAATATGATATTTTCTATAACAGATTTACGCTATTTTTCAAAAAACATATCTCCTAAATTTGGACTTAAATTCATATTTCCTAAATAAGATTTTGTTAATTCTACTTTTAGTTATGAAAAGTTAAATTAAAAACATGGGATTATTTTTTCCGCGTAAATATTTATTTTATTTTCGGAAAAGTCCTTCTCATACATAAAAAAAAATGTATGACCAACCCTCAACATTGTTTGGAGACTTATAAGGAAAAAATATTTATGCAAAATAACTTCTTTTGACATATGGAATGCATGGACAAAGTTTCAACAAAATAAGAAAATGAAAATTTTACAAATCGCGAAAATAATTGTAAAATCGTAGAAAACTACTACTTTGCTGTTGTTTTTACTTAAATTTTCATACTTTGATCATGAATATTGAAACATGAATACTAGCACATTAAAAGCGTGATTTTGTTGCACATAAATATTGAAACCTTTTTTTGAATTTTAAAATCATGCTTCTCGTTCCGGCTATATTTATGTTCTTTTTTTTGTAGTAAAGTTTTCATTTTTTGTATTTCAATTGTTTAGATTTTAGTAGATACACTCCTCAGCAGACATCTGCACACTATTTCCAAACAAAACGGTCAGGAAAAGCGCCATAAGAACATGACCACCATGGGGGAAAGTGTAACCGGAAAGAGAAAAAAAAAAAACCTCACCCGGAAAAATGTAAGCAAATAACGGCGACGATGATGATGATGCTGGGAAGCAAAGTTGATACTCGCCAAAGTGTAACAACACACATTCCACGCACGATGGAATGGAAAGTGGAGTAGACTCGAGTGTAAGCTGGCATCCTTGGCAACGCTGAATGAAGCAAGAACTCACGTGGCACAAATTGAGTTGATTTCGAGCTGCTATGAGTGAGTTGGATAAGAAGGGATTGGTTTTTTTTCTACGAAATTGGATCACATTAAAATTCCTTGTTCAAATGACAGTTCACTTTAATGATACTGTGAAATTAATTATCTAAGCAATTTCAAATGAGTCCTAACAAAATCAATCAAGAAAATTAAGCAGACAAGTACTGAAGGAAAAGCGCTCCCTCAGACTATCAATTGCTCCCCACTCCAACCAGAGTGCCATTTGGCACAATCCAATGAATTGATAGCCTGTTGTCAGCAGAATGTCACAACAAAACACAACACAATACGGGCAAAGGAAAAATGCAAAAACCGTCAGCAAACATCGCCATAACCGTAAACAAGGAAATCGGTGAATGACTTTTCTGGTGGGACTTCTCCCCTCCCCCCTTTTTCCCCAACAATACCATTCAGAAATCAAGTGCAAAGGAGGTGGGGTGGAACAACTCTAGGACTTCACATTTGCTCGGGCTCTGTTGAAAGCCGGGCTTTCACAGAGTTGTCCTTTCGTAGAAATGTTGCGCTTTCTTAAGAGCCCAGCAGCGCAACAGTGACTCTTAAGGGGGGAGAACCCACCGTTACCTTTTTTCCGTGTTTGTGTGCTGAGCTGTCATATTACTTGCACACTGACACAAAGGGAACGGGGGGGTTTTGATTGCAATGTTTTGATAGACACACACCCCCTCACTGTATTCTTCTTTTTTCAAGACTTTTCTACAACTTGAAGACGGGAGAAATCCCCCATTCAATTTTATTTTCTTAACGTGTACTATTTTCCGTTCGTTTGACTACGACCCCAACTTCCGAGCTGCTACCTTCTTCGGAGTTCCTGGTCCGCCTTGTTGTTGAGGTAAAGCCGTTTGAGTTATGTCTGCAGACCCTCCTCGTGAACTCCCCCGCTGATGGTCCTTTCGGAGGGTTTCATCAAGAAGGAATGAAGGAGAACTTCAACTCAAATATGGTGAAGGTGAACAAAACAAATAGTAGCAACAATGAATGGCACGGTAGATTTTTTGGAATCTAAATGTTTTTTTTAGTAATATTTCGTATTAAGTTACAGTCAAGATTTAAAAGAAATTTTATGCCTTAATTTTAGTAACAATTTTAATTTTAGTAACAATTAATTAATTAGAGTCGTAATTTAGTTCTGAATTTATAACTCAAGATTCAATTTCAATCAATATCAATGACTGTCACAATTTTATTTACAGTAAAAATTCTAATTAAGAACTGAGTTGCAGTCGCAAAGTTTTATTTTCAGTTCAGTTTCAGTTCAGTTTCAGTTAAGTTTCAGTTCAGTTTCAGTTCAGTTTCAGTTCAGTTTCAGTTCAGTTTCAGTTCAGTTTCAGTTCAGTTTCAGTTCAGTTTCAGTTCAGTTTCAGTTCAGTTTCAGTTCAGTTTCAGTTCAGTTTCAGTTCAGTTTCAGTTCAGTTTCAGTTGAGTTCCAGTCGCAGTTTCAGTTCCGTTTCAGTTCAGTTTCAGTTGAGTTTCAGTTGAGTTCCAGTCGCAGTTTCACTTCAATTACTAGTCAACTTCACCCATTGTTCTCAAAACGGGGTCCATTTCGACGAAGATACGAAGTAAATTTTCTGAACCATATGTGGCTTCTACGGGGACGGAACGACCCTTTCTTCACCGACCGTCCACAAGTGGCACGAGATTGTTTGGAAAACGAAGCACGAGAAGGGGTCTACATAAATGTGCGTCTTTATATGCGGAAACGGAAGGAGTGAATTTATTTAGAGGGATTTTGCCTTCATCATTTTTCCTGGGGAAAAGCTCGACCAACCGCCTCAAGTTTTTCAAGTTGAATGAAGTTGGGTTGGTGTCGGTCGTTGATGCATGCATGATTGATATTTTGGGATGTTGAAGGTGAGGGCAGAGGACTCCACGTGTAGTCAAGTCTGGAACCGGGGGCCACGTTGTTGTTGATCCAGTTTTCGTGATTGATTCGATTTTCGCTCAATCAAGCGGGTGCGGTTTTCCAAGTTTTTCACCCAAAAGACGGTTATAGATGGCTGGTGGCTTGGGGTGACGTCTATTTGGGATGGGGGATAGAAAGTTCTTCTACCCGCAAAATATTGAAAATCAAAACAGGTTGAGCTGTGCGATTAAGCGGAATTGGGTGATTTTGTGGAAAAGATTGATGGATTTTGTTTGGTAAAAGTTGGTTTTGATTTTTTTTGCGATCTGAATATTTAAACGATTGGATGAATATGACAGAACTGAAAATGATTCGTTTTGATTTATGATCACAGTACTAATCAATTGGAAGTGGTTCTAGGAATGATCTTGAAGCGAAACTGTCAAGATAAATGACTTTAAAATCCACTGAATCACCACTAAGGTCGAAAATGGGTTCAAGATCCAATATAGGGACATTTTCCTCACCTGCCACACTTTACAGCAGATTAACAAAACTTGTTTACATGCTAATGATGTGGCTTTACTTTGCTGTTAACATTGCCTAAATTTCTAAAATAAACTTGGCTCAACATCAACTCAAAGTCATGCACATCTGTACTGATAAAATTTAACCCTTCTACGGAAGAAGCCTCGTCAGACATGTTAATGAGCCACAATTATCACTTGTACAACGCCGAGAAGTGACGGAATCTTCTCATCTCGTAGAAGGAGAAAACTAATGCTAATGAAAAGTCGCATACATCACTAAAACATTTCACAGAAAGCACACCGCATTTGCGCGTGTGAAGTCTTGTAAAGGCACAACCAACTCTGTCATCTTCCGACACAAGTTTACCTTCAACTTTGAAGGCTACAGAAAAAGCCGTCACAGAAGCTAATGAAATTCCCCCTTAGCTCCCCTCCCCGCTCCAGAACACGCCTAATCAAGCAGAATAAATCTCGACGCCGAACTTAATCAATTCATTACACCGTTAATTTGTCACCTTAAAACATCATTTATATGCGGCGACGCAGTCATAAACACCGATTCAGTGACTAGTAGGTCCAACCTTTTCGTCGTTTTCCGACCGGGTTGTGCCTAATGAAGTTACTCTGGGTGCGAACACACACACACACACACGTACAACAACTACTAGCATGGCAGAAGCAGAAAATCTCTCACGTTTATTTCTCGCACCGATTCCAGCCCGTTCGTCTTCTTGAGCGCCTTTTTGTGTTCGAGGTGAACACAGTGAGAAATTAGCCGTCGCGAAGCCCCTTAATCAGCCCTAAATTAACATATACGGCAAGCGTCGTTTTCGCGTTCCTTCTCACAGTGCACCTGGTACAAGAGTCTAGTTTCGGGCGGCCGGAAGAGGATTACGAGCTTTCGGGTGACTACGCGGAGGTGTTTATGGATGGAACGTACGTAGCATGCCGGAGCTATTTGACGCAGATATTTCACTGTCACACCTTCTTAATATTCCGTTCGGGTTGTCAACCGTGGCACTATGGCGCTTCTTATGGTTGTCACACGCACGCACGCACTCACACACATAGTGAGATTGAGGGGTTCAGGAGCGGATGGGTTTGAGCATAATTCCGTATGTCGGGTGATTGAATCGTATCGATTTGTCAAACTCAATGGCGGATGGTTTTAATCAAACTGTGCGTGGGAGCGTCGGAAAGCTTTGATGCTTCGAGAGCGTTTTTCGTTTATTCATGGGAAGAAATCGTTTTTAACTGCTTGAAATTTTCATATGCGATTTGAGAAACCCTTCATTCGTGTTCAAAAATAGTGCTGTGAGTAAAATATCAATCAATGTGAAACTTAAACCGAGAAAATTCTACTTTCCTAACTTGCAAGCGATTTAAATTGCAGCTATTACACGCAACTAACATTCCAAAAGGGCGTAGCTTCAAAACATCACTGTTTACAAGAAATTAGATTCCAGATTCGGATTCAGCAGCCAAAATTTCTATAAGAAAGCATACTCTGACCTTTAAGACATATGCTTGCTGTGGCATCCTGAACATTAACCTAAGTTAGACAGTTAGCGATAAGCGTGTAGAGCTATGTATGTGTGAGTGTGAAGCTAGATCAGGAGTCAGTCTGCGAGATGAAGCCGAACAATAAAGATGGAGCTACGCTCCCGTGTTAATGATAAATAGTGTTTAGTTTAATATAAATAAATAGGAAAATATCACATTGGCGATCCTGCCATGTTGGTAAATAGTGATTGTGTGAATGAAACCTGACAGAAAAATACTGGAAAAAGTCGATTTCCCTTTGTAAAATAATAAAATAAATAAAAGTGCGTGACCCATCATTTTGCGCAAAAGGATAGCATCGGGGCGACGATGGCAGCGGGCAGCCGAGCAGGCATTGCGATTACGAGGCGGTGGGCCTGAGGCCGAAATGCTGGAGTTTCGGTGAGCATGTTCCGGTTGTTTTGTTTGTGTGATGCGAGCGGAGCAGGAATATGTGTGAAAGTATGTGTGTGTGCGAGTGTTATGCGTGATGATTGTGTGCGCGGTCTGATAGGTTAGGATGTTCAAGAGGTTTGAGTGTATGCGGCTCGGTTTGGTTTTGGCAAGAGGGGCTGGTTTGCGTCTTCTTCTCTTCAAATGTCGAAACAATGCCCACGAGCCCTGCGCCGAAGTTTCTCCCTTTTCATCTCCCCCGCACTGCGCTTTGCAACCAAACTACTCTTATCTCCTGCATTCGTCACGGAATGCAAAGAACACAGTAATTTTTTATTTCGCGTTGCGCACCCATCACCCAGATTTATCGACGCAAGCACATTTTTTTATGGAGCGGGAAGAAGAGGAATCGAAAGTGAGGGGAGCAGGACTGAGTGTGTGTGTTTGATGTTTAATTAGGTTTTACACCGTGACGTCATTTGACAGCTCGTGTGCACTGTTTACATGGTCTTCGTCGATTGTCGTTGAATTTCCCCAAACAAAATCGACGACCGCATCGAATTGTGCTAAGTCCATGTAAACAGTGCACTCCTTTCTAACCTCCAAATCGAGTCGGCGTAAAACCTAATTGTGAAATGTCGGTTTTTTTTTTCGCGGAGTGAATGTGTGATGCACGGAGTTTTGTTTACATGATGCACGATTAAGGGGTTCTGATTGAAGTAGTCAATTATAACATTACCCAAAATTGGGTGAGTGCAAGTGTGATGTTCACTTTATACACATTGACGAGTTTCAATAGGAATTTTGGTTAATGTTTAGGTGCTGAGTTAGGAGCGAGTGCTTAACCTGTCAAACATACGAGAATTTCCCGTACTTATTAAAAAAAAGCTTTATAGCCACGAGTGATTTTAGTACAGTTTTCTTCAAAGAACAGGTGTCTTTGTGTGCTTGGGGATGCATAATGATCACTCTTGTCTGATTTTAGATTATCCACTGTAAGGCCTGAGGTAAAAAGAGTCATGAGGGTTTGTGTATAATCATTGGATTTAGAAATACATACTGTATCTATAACATTTTAAACTGACAAAAAGTTTAGTTGCGTAAGGTCTGATTTGAAGTCCCAAAAGTCCTCAATGGAAAAATATCATGATAGTTAAAGTACTTTAAGTTTATAAAAAAAAAAGTTGAAATGTTGTAAATCATAACCAATTTACAATGTTGCGTTTGTTGTTGAATAGTTTGAGAGATATTTACAAACATGCGAAAAATAAAAAGTTGATAGCAGTGGATAACGAATTGCTTTTTCATATTAAACTGCCTGTACCTTCACTGAATGCAATTTCGTGTTGAGAGAATTCTTAAGACTTATATTAATCTATTAAACATTAGTACAAGGAATTATAACGACACACTACACTACTTTATGCGATCAGGGGTAGTACAGTAATACCGTTGCTACTTTAAAAATGCAAAAACAATGTTTTGTAAGAGCAAATGGATAGAAGGTTTTCAATGAAATTGATGATTTTAGAGCATAAAAAGAGATTTTGGATTTTAGAGCATATAAAGAGATAAAAACAACTGCTGCGAGAGATTGAGTCGGGTTTAGCCCAAGGACAATCGTCCGAAAAAGTTGAGTCGGGTTTAGCCCAAGGCCAACTGCAGCAAAAAAGTTCCTGAAGGTTGAGTCGGGTTTAGCCCAAGGCCAACTGCAACAAAAGAGTTCCAGAATAGTTGAGTCGGGTTTAGCCCAAGGCCAACTGCTGCAAAAGATTGAGTCGGGTTTAGCCCAAGGCCAATCGTCCGGAAAAGTTGAGTCGGGTTTAGCCCAAGGCCAACTGCAGCAAAAGAGTTCCTGAAGGTTGAGTCGGGTTTAGCCCAAGGCCAACTGCAACAAAAGAGTTCCTGAAAAGTTGAGTCGGGTTTAGCCCAAGGCCAACTGCTGCGAGAGATTGAGTCGGGTATAGCCCAAGGCCAATCGTCCGAAAAAGTTGAGTCGGGTTTAGCCCAAGGCCAACTGCAGCAAAAGAGTTCCTGAAGGTTGAGTCGGGTTTAGCCCAAGGCCAACTGCTGCTAAAGATTGAGTCGGGTTTAGCCCAAGGCCAATCGTTCTAAAAAGTTGAGTCGGGTTTAGCCCAAGGCCAACTGCAACAAAAGAGTTCCTGAAAAGTTGAGTCGGGTTTAGCCCAAGGCCAACTGCAACAAAACTGAGTCGGGTTTGCCCCGAGACTAGCTGCAGCTACCGAAAGAGTCAAGTTGAGTTATTTTAATGGGGAGGATTACACAGTAGAGGACAAAACTGTACAAAAAAAATAGATACTAACATGGAGAAAAATAAAAAAAAAATTACTATAGAAGAACTCAAAAGAAAGTTGTTTAAAAAACTTAGGATCTCGTTTCAATATAATGAGTTAATATAAAAAAAAAGTCGAAAATGTATCGCAAAAGTAATCTACAGGAAGGATAGGGCACCATTACCTGCACAGAACTCACCGAAAAGAATGATGAAACCTCATAACAAATTAAGCGACGCAATGGATTTCACAATGAACAGTTCCACTATAAAAAAAAAACAGTTCTACTATCAAAGATATTATCTAAACAATGTTCCATTGTATTAAGAGGTAAAGCAGGGATTTATGTAGTCTACGTATGTTTGACGACTTAATAAAAAAAAAAAAAAGAACAAATATAATCTATAACTACAGTTAAACACACATATACAAAAATATATGAGAAGAGAATGTATAAGACACGAATTTCGAAATAACGAGCCACGAAAATTAAAATTGTTATCAATCAAATTGTAAATAAGTAACATATCATACGTACGTCAGTCAACATTGCAAAGTATGTTTATCTCTAAATCGAGGAATCTTATGTATATGAAAAGAAATACAAAAAGGCAACCGCGGTATGAATAGAAGTATGAATTGTTAAATTTTAACTCTAGTAAGGCTACCACGACAGTATGAAACTCATTTTTGTTGAAGGTAAAGCTTTGAATCACTCTCTCAGAAAATGCATTGTCACCACAGAATGCCCTCTAATCAATCTCATAAATATATAGGAAGATTCCAGTGATTTTGGTTTAGGGGAACTATACCCTTTCTCAGCCTATTTCTATTATCGGCCTATCAGCACTTTGATCATGAATTACAGCTTTCATAATGTGTTTTTGACTGTTCCAAAGTAATAAATAGCTCAAACAAAAGTGAGCAAGCAACTCTCCATTGTTAATACATCTGAAAACGTTGATTTAGTAGCGGAAAACGGCAAAAGTGATAAGTATTGGTCGAACGGCTTAGAGTCATTAAAATGGGCATATTTCCCCTATATCAAAAATGGTTCCATCTGTAACAGTGTGATAAAAAGCTCAATAGGCGAAGAACAATCAAGGTTATGCCAAGATTTGTAAAGATCTCAAACATATGTAACTGATCACTTGGAAGATAGTAATGTTCTGAAATTCGTTTTATTTAACAATGCTATTGAATAATGTAATGCAAGCCTTATGGCAACGACAGATTTATGCTATGTTTATTAAAGAAATGAGAGATGTGGATCGGTAAAATGGCGTGAAACATTACATTTCTAAGCAACTTTCATTCAATTTATTGCATTGTTTCAGTATTATTTGTGTACAGTTACTTTCCTTATTTGATATATAGAATAATTCTCAACAGTTAATAAACTCAAAGTTAAGGAATGATTTAGTAGGCATCTAATACATCTAGTTGTTTGATCACAGGGAAAAGCAGCCTCCGAATAAGAAAATAGGAGTAAAGATAGATGAAAGGAGTTGTATAATATCACAGCTTAAACATTTTTAAAAAGGATATTCATTGAAGTTTATATTTTAATAACATGGCTCGTGTCTTCCTATGAAAACATGAATTTTAGTTGGAAGAGGAATCCTTAGAGAGTTTTCATTTAAATTGATGTTATAATACGATTAAATATGTTAAAAAGAGGTTTATGATTTAACATACACGATAAACGTGGTCTTCACATTATATTTTACGTTTCAGAGCTTGGTATACCGGCAGGCGTGGTGAAATGGTTACGCTGTCCGCTTTATAAGTGGATGGTAGTGGGTTTCGATTCCCATCTGCTCCAACCATCCATCGGATGGGGAAGTAAAACGTCGGTCCCGGCCATGGTAGTTGTTAGGCTGTTAAGTCATTCCTGATATGGGAGTCGTCTTCCTGCTATAAAGGCAAACAACACACCAAACCAAGCCTGTTCCAGTGGAATCGCTGGGTGCGGTTGGACTCGCAATCCAAAGGTCGTCAAGTCGAACTCTTGTGTGGAAGATTCCTTGGAGTAGAAAGAGGTTTGGGTGCTTACCCCATTCAAGCTTTTAGACTCTTTGGTTCGAGCAGAAACTTGCAATAGAGACCCCAAAAAAAAAACCTGGGCGACGTTTAAGGGGATGGTTTGTTAGTTTTTAGCTTGGTATACTGCTGATTTTTTTTTCTTCATTTTTTTCGTTACTTTAGTTGACTCGGAGGAAACCAGGATAGTTGGACGATCAATGATTACGCAAAAAGGGGAAATGGATCCGCATCATTGGCATCGTTGATATCGGCAGCCTAAGCCGATATGCTTTGCTATACGGGACGGACACTTCACCAGGCGTTGTAAAACATGAGACGAGAAGCAGCAGAAAGGATTATAGTTTAAAATTAACTTTATTGTTTTGTTAGTTTACTTATTATAACATTCAATTTGGCAAGGGGAGGATGTGGCATCCTGAACATTAACCTAAGTTAGACAGTTAGCGATAAGCGTGTAGAGCTATGTATGTGTGAGTGTGAAGCTAGATCAGGAGTCAGTCTGCGAGATGAAGCCGAACAATAAAGATGGAGCTACGCTCCCGTGTTAATGATAAATAGTGTTTAGTTTAATATAAATAAATAGGAAAATATCACACTTGCCACGTCGTGTAATTAGTAGGCCTTGCTTGTAAATTCTGAGAAATTTTGAAAATTAGCAGTTTTTCTCACTAAAACTCAAATATCTCGGCTCTGGAGTGTCGACATTTTATTTTCTCAGAGGGAAAAATGTTCGCCGTGAAAGTTCCTACAAGCTGCATGCAATGGTTTTATTGGAAAAAATAGACAACCCTAAAATAAATAAGCATTTCTGAAAAAAGTTTCGAAAAAAATATCGACGTAAATTCTCCTGGGAAAAGCCAAAAACTTAAATTTAGGTTCAATAGTGATGCACCTCAATCATTTTTTATTTCAATTTTTTCAGTAAACCGAAGAGTATTTTATTATTTTTTGTTGTCTAAGAAAACATTGCTCCTAATATCATAATATAATTTAAGAAGAGTACCCCTGAAATTCCTCAACATGACCTCAAAATTGGACAGGTTAGTGTTCATGTTGATGTTTGTTCCATTTGGGTTTAAGTTGAATTTTTTTTTTTACATTGCAACCACTTTAAGCCGTTTTCAACTGACATTTTAAGCAATTGGATAGCCTACAGAAATCATTCAGTTTGGGGTTTAGAATTTTGCAGTTCTGTATTTACAAAAAGTGTTTTAAAAAATACCCTAGCCTAGTACTTTCATCAATATTTTTTGGCATGAAAAAGTATTCCATTCCGTCTCTCCCAAAGGACAGAAAAAGTTGACAGTTTCAAAGCGGAATTGCAAGGCTTTTTCTGGAGTTTTTTTAATGATCCTATAAACCAATTTCAATTTTAGCTATTTCAAAAACACCTAGATGGCAAAAAAAAATGCTGTTCAGGCCGTTGCAAATATTTTTCAATACTTATGTTATTTTAACAAGTAATGATTGCAAAACAACAGGACTAATGTAAAATGTATTTTACAACACTATTTTCATTCAAATGTTGAAACGTTGGTTTGTATTTTAATGTAAAATGTATTTTACAACACTATTTTCATTCAAATGTTGAAACGTTGGTTTGTATTTTCATTTTTTTTACATTTTTCTGCCTCCACCTATCCCTCTACTTTGGTCAGAGTCTATTGGTTTGACTATTGAACTTTTAAAAAAAAACTTCAGAATGTATTTATTTATTTTATTTTATAAGTATTTTATTCAAATATAATATTCTTTCAGAATCTGATATCACCCTGGTAGTTATTAAATATAGTCACGATTAGTGAATAGTAGATGGTTGTGTTGGTTGTGATTTTTGGAAAATATCGAAAAAGAACAAAACAGATTGCTTGAATTTGACATGACATTGAGTAATTCTCGCTGAAAGTGGACCACTATTTACACAAGGTGCTCAAAAATCAAAAGCAATGTACTTTTCCAATAGCCCCCACCAAGTTATGAATGAAACCATGTTTGGTTGGTTAAATTTGTCCTCACCTCGGCGCCACGAAGCTAAAACATTTTTTTAAATTGGTATTTTTGTGACTTAGACGCGTCCACAAAATTGCTCATAACTTTGCAAAACTTCAACGAACCCTTGATGTTTAGGGGTGTTTTGGAAAGGAAATGAGCAGAGCTTTCGAATGCACTTGTCAGAAAAATACCGTTCCATACATTTTTTAGCCATAAAACAACAATGTATTTTTAAAAGTCATTTTTGAAGGCCGGCGCCCCGCTTTATCGAAAAACTGACAAATCCATTCGAAAGCTGAGACGATTTCACATAAAGGACCAATAAATCTAAGGTGTATGTTCCTCCTATCTTTTTTAATCTTATTTTGATTCTGCGAGCGCAGCGCTCCGTTCGCATTTCGGGCACCCAAAATGTTGCAATTTGCTTGCCCCATTTTAAGGTTTTGTCAAAAAATATAGGTGCTCACTTTTTAAATGATAGTTTATTGTCCAAGGATCAAAATGCACTTTCGATAATTGACAAATATTTATGTTTTTGGGTTCTTCTAGGCAATTTGATGTCGAAAATTTGTTTTTTTTTACTTTGGACTTTTTTTCAGTAGAAATAATGAATGCAGCATGTAGGAAATTTCACCACGGAAATTTTTCTCTAAAAGAAAACGTAATTTCGATACTCCAGTGCCAAGATATTTTAGTTTAAGTGAGAAAAAAAAGTGCCAATTTTACAAATTCCTCAGAATTAACAAGCACGGCCTATTATTTACATGCGGCATATGTTTTGGAGGCCAGAGTATGGTTTCTTATAGTTATTTTGGTCGCTCAATTCGGATCTGGAATCAAATTTCAGATTAACAGTTAATTTGGAGCCACGCCCAAAAGTTATTTGCGGTAATATGCTGTAGTTTTAATCGCTAGTGAATTCGGTCATATTTCATCTTTCGCTCACCTTTAATTGATATTTTAATTACGGATTATTTTATGGAGATTGTTTTTTTCAACTTCTGATTGTTTTGAGAGGCCTCGTGGCGCAATGGTTAGCGGCTTCGGCTGCCGATCCCTAAGAGGCTATGGGGAATACATGCAAATCATATTTGAGCGTGGCTAAAATATCACTTTTCACTGCTTATCTAAATTTTGATTCCAGATCCGAATTCAGCGACCAAAATAACTATAAGAAACCATACTCTGGCCTCCAAAACATATGCCGCATATAAATAATAGACCGTGCTTGTTAATTCTGAGAAATTTGTAAAATTGGCACTTTTTTTCTCACTTAAACTAAAATATCTTGGCACTGGAGTATCAAAATTACGTTTTCTTTTAGAGAAAAATTTCCGTGGTGAAATATCCTACATGCTACATTCATTATTTCTACTAAAAAAAAGTCCATTCAATTGTAAGTGAGCATTTTACAAAAAAAAAAGTAAAAAAAAACAATTTTTCGACATTAAATTGCCTAGAAGAACCCAAAAACATAAATATTGGTCAATTATCGAAAGTGCATTTTGATCCTTGGACAATAAACTATCATTTAAAAAGTGAGCACCTATATTTTTTGACAAAACCTTAAAATGGGGCAAGCAAATTGCAACATTTTGGGTGCCCGAAATGCGAACGGAGCGCTGCGCTCGCAGAATCAAAATAAGATTAAAAAAGATAGGAGGAACATACACCTTAGATTTATTGGTCCTTTATGTGAAATCGTCTCAGCTTTCGAATGGATTTGTCAGTTTTTCGATAAAGCGGGGCGCCGGCCTTCAAAAATGACTTTTAAAAATACATTGTTGTTTTATGGCTAAAAAATGTATGGAACGGTATTTTTCTGACAAGTGCATTCGAAAGCTCTGCTCATTTCCTTTCCAAAACACCCCTAAACATCAAGGGTTCGTTGAAGTTTTGCAAAGTTATGAGCAATTTTGTGGACGCGTCTAAGTCACAAAAATACCAATTTAAAAAAATGTTTTAGCTTCGTGGCGCCGAGGTGAGGACAAATTTAACCAACCAAACATGGTTTCATTCATAACTTGGTGGGGGCTATTGGAAAAGTACATTGCTTTTGATTTTTGAGCACCTTGTGTAAATAGTGGTCCACTTTCAGCGAGAATTACTCATTGTTATTTCTCAATTTTACCGAGATCTAGAAGTTTCGTTGGCATAAAACAACCAACCTGCATTTAGATTTTTTAATGAAGCTTTTTTTTTTTAATTGTCAATAGATCTGAAATCTCTGTTTATTTTTCCATTCATTTCCATCAAAATATATTAAGTAAGTATTTATATTTTTTTACTGACGATAAATCGTTAAAGTAGAAAAACTTATATATTTTACCTTTTTGCCTTCCTCACTGAGGTAAGGCTATAATCCTGCTCGAAAAATGAACTTTTGAAAAACAGCTCGTAGACCTATAGTCATGTATACCTATCGACTCAGAATCGAAAACTGAACAAATGTCTGTGTGTGTATGTGTGTGTGTATGTGTGTGTGTGAGTATGTATGTATGTGTTCAAAATTCTTGCCAAGTTTTCTCAGCACTGGCTGGTCCGATTTTGATCAAACCGGTTGCATTCGACTTGGTTTAGGGTCCCATACATCGCTATTGAATTGTTTGAAGTTTCGATAAGTAGTTCAAAAGTTATATATAAAATCAAGCCTTACCCGACAAACTTCGTTCTGCCTTTTTTCGTTTGTTGACGTTTTTTTTTATTTTTTGCCTATTCAGCCTCCTGTGATCAAAATATGATTTTACGTAACTTTCTCCATACAAATTGCCGATGCTCCGGAATCGGTGCCAGAGTGGCCAAAGTGTCAATTAGTTAGCGTAAGAAACTTCCTTGGGCTTATACGAACCCAACGCAACAAAGAGCACCTCGATCCGACGCTCCGTATTGAACTGATTCGCGTTCGATCAAAACCGTCGAAATTTTTTATATATATATATAGATGTGTTTTCACATATATCCGGATCTCACTTAAATGTATGTAAACGATGTCCGGATATATCATCCAACCCACCGTTGGTAAGGTTATCAAAAGACCTTTCCAATGTCTCAAGATTTGTCCACTTAAGTGATATTTATGTACTATTAGGAAGCCGGATCCCACTTAAATGTATGTAAACTATGTCCGGATCCACCATCCGACCCATCGTTGGTTAGGTTATTGAAAAACCTATCCAACGAGTCCAAAACATTGAAGATCTGGCAACCCTGTCTCGATATATGGCCACTTAAGTAATATTTATGTACTTTTTGGAAGCCGGATCTCACCTAAATGTATGTAAACTATGTCCGGATCCACCATCCGACCCATCGTTGGTTAGGTTATTGAAAAACTTATCCAACGAGTCAAAAACATTGAAGATCTGGCAACCCTGTCTCGAGGTATGGCCACTTAAGTGATTTTTATGTACATTTTTACTCCGGATTTTAAAAATAGCTGAAATATGTTTCCAAACCACTCATATCACCCATTGTTGGTAATGAGTGAGGAAGGCTCCAGCCACATAGGTGGATTAAGTTAGTTTTTATTGATGTCTTATCTACAACCTAACACAATATTTGTACGCTTTAGACATTTTTCTGCAAAATAAGTTTACGTAAGTATTTTTTGAATGAAAAAGTATTTTTTTGCAATTCCGTCGTGAAACTATTTACTTTTCCTGTCATTCTTGAACGGCGAAATAGCCTACTTTTCTGTATCAAAAATAACAGAATCGAATAGCAACACTTTTCAAAATAAATGCTGAAAGTTCTACTTTTCAGCACTGAAATGGGTGCTGAAAAGTTGAACTTTTCAGCACTTGTTTCGAAAAGTAACACTATTCAACATTTTTTTATTTAAACGATTTGTTGACAAAATACACGAAAATTTTACTTAAAATTTCACTCAATCGGTGTTTTTCGGAATTGCAAAAAATGTTGTATGGAACTCGCTGCAAAAATTGAGGTGAAACTCGTTGGATAAATGTACGACTCGTGCTGAAAAAATCCTCTTTTTGCAACTTGTTGCATAAACTACTATTGAATAGTATTGTTCCGAAAAATCATAACATTTCGTATGAAGTCAAGTATCGAACAATTTTTACGCTTAGTAATTGCAGTATGTTTTTGATGTTGCTGATTTTTAGTTTGTGTATGAAAAATAAAAAAAAAATCGTAAGGAAGTAAGGAATCATTAAAATTTTAGATCTAAAACAAAAAAATCGATGAATGGTTAATTCTTGCGCGATTGAATAGATTTTCATTATGAGTTCTGAAATTGTAGAATTGAAAATAAAAAAAAAACAATATTTTTAATTAGAGTAGAACTCCCAAACTCGAGTAATGGGGGATTTTTATGGGAATTCCCTCGTTTTCTCGAGTTTGGGAGTTTACCACGAAATAAAATTTACATACATTTTTTTAAAATTTAATTTCTTTTCAAGTTAACAATTAAAAATAAAAATATATACCAAAACAACTATTTCTGATGGGATTTCTCAACATAATATTCATTATTGTCCATAATGAAACCTAAATCATTTGATCATGCTACAAAAATGGCAAAAAATATCAGCCCTCTTGCTTTGTTTCGTTTTGATCCAATTTCACCGTCACCTGTCACACTCAGTCCACGAATTGCAGTGACAGAAGTGTCCAAAAAAGCCACTTCACTTAGTTCCATGCCCTGCAGATGGTGCTCTTGTGGGACACTTTGGCCTTTGCAGATAGCTTTCCATTCCATGATTTTTTTCATAACCAGTAGCTCTTTTCTGACAAGATGAAATCAAAACCGTCACGCGTCGTAGAAGATACTGGGTTTGATGTCATAAGTTGAAGGCAATGGTAAAATGTTTTGAAATTTGTGTTTTCAGGGTTTTTCAAATCAATTTTATTTTATTTATTTTTTTCAAAATGCTTGTTTATAATTGAACACTTCTCAAGATCATCGCTTCCAGTACAGTTATTTGCATAACTTTCTCAGCTTCAGGGGTCGACAAAAGTGTCACATTGCCGGTCCAGCATGACAACCCGGATAAAAAATTACCATTTGATTACCATATTGGATCATACAATGACACTTTGAGAAATGGTAACTATTTGTGAAATCGTTTTTTCAATTTCCCAAAATTAAAATTTAACTATATTAAACTATTTGTGAACTGTTTGATTTAAGGTTACTTTTTGCCAAATAGTACTTAAACCATTTATTTACCATACAACAAACAGTTTTTTGACGAAAATAGTACTGAGTTTTTTAAGGTTACCATTGCACTATGGGCCATCTCCATACAAACAGGCGGCCAAATTATTTTTTTGTTTTTTAAATGTTTTTCATACAAATTTAAGTAATTGTATGGTATTGAAATGATATACGTCCATTTTTATGACTTTTCATGTTTTTCAATACACCATATTCTTTTTTTAAGTCACCTTTTTTTAAACGATTCTCGATTTACGCAACTTTTTTTAAGTCATGACTTAAAATGAGAATGTCCATGACTTAAATTGGGAATATGACTTAAATTAAGAATCTTTGGGATTTTGTAATTTGTAGGAGAATTTTCATCATGTATCAATTGTATTTTGTTTAGTCATGTTATTAAAACATTTTAGCATGGTTTTGGAACATCTGGGATGTTCTAGTCCATCCGAAACTTCCGGAAATTTTGTGCAGCAGGCTAACCGAAGAAACAAGTTGAAACTTCAAAATTTTGACAACGGATCCTACCCAGAGTGCTTCAGTGAGTGCGGTAGGCTACAGTGCGTTGTTGTAACAACATATTGGGACGATCTCGGACATCCAAGGACTCCCTGGAGTTAAGATCTGTGGGTCTACCGCTGCAACAAGCAAGAGGTCGACGGATTTTGACCCCGGAACATATCCGCATAGCTTCAGTGAGTATGGTAGACTAATTTGCTGATGTGTTGGGATGTACTGGGTCATCCAAGGACTCCCTGGAGTTAAGATCTGTTGGTCTACCACCGTAACAAGCAAGAGGTCGACGGATTTTGACCCCGGAATATACCCGCATAGTTTCAGTGAGTATGGTAGACTACTTTGCTGATGTGTTGGGATGTCCTGGGTCATCCAAGGACTCCCTGGAGTTAAGATCTGTGGGTCTACCACCGTAACAAGCAAGAGGTCGACGGATTTTGACCCCGGAATATACCCGCATAGCTTCAGTGAGTATGGTAGACTACTTTGCTGATGTGTTGGGCTGACTTGGGTCATCCAAGGACTCTCTGGAGTCCGTAAAAAGCAAGAGGTCGACGGATTTTGACCCCGGGACATACCCGCATAGCTTCAGAGCGTATGGTAGACTACATTGCTGATGTTCTAGGATGTATTAGGTCTTCCAAGGACTCCCTGATGTTAAGATCTGAGGGTCTACTACCGTAACAAGCCAGAGGTCGACGGTTTTTAACCCCGGGACTCACTCGCATAGCTTCAGTGAGTATGATAGACTAATTTGCTGATGTGTTGAGATGTTCTGGGTCATCCAAGAACTCCCTGGAGATATGATAGACAACGAGATCTTAACTCCAGGGAGTTCTTGGATGACCCAAGTCAGCCCAACACATTAGCAAAGTTGTCTACCATACGCTCTGTAGCTATGCTGGTATGTCCCGGGGTCAAAATCCGTCGACCTCTTGCTTGTTACGGTTGTAGACCCACAGATCTTAACTCCAGGGAGTCCTTGGATGACCCAGTACATCCCAACACATCAGCAAAGTAGTCTACCATACTCACTGAAGCTATGCGGGTATATTCCGGGGTCAAAATCCGTCGACCTCTTGCTTGTTACGGTGGTAGACCCACAGATCTTAACTCCAGGGAGTCCTTGGATGACCCAGTACATCCCAACACATCAGCAAAGTAGTCTACCATACTCTCTGAAGCTATGCGGGTATATTCCGGGGTCAAAATCCGTCGACCTCTTGCTTGTTACGGTGGTAGACCCACAGATCTTAACTCCAGGGAGTCCTTGGATGACCCAGGACATTCCTACTCATCAGCAAAGTAGTCTACCATGCTCACTGAAGCTATGCGGATATGTTCCGGGGTCAAAATCCGTCGACCTCTTGCTTGTTACGGTGGTAGACCCACAGATCTTAACTCCAGGGAGTCCTTGGATGACCCAGGACATCCCTACACATCAGCAAAGTAGTCTACCATACTCACTGAAGCTATGCGGATATGTTCCGGGGTCAAAATCCGTCGACCTCTTGCTTGTTGCAGCGGTAGACCCACAGATCTTAACTCCAGGGAGTCCTTGGATGTCCCAGATCATCCCAATAAGTTGTTACAACAATGCACTGTAGCCTACCGCACTTACTGAAGCACTCTGAGTAGGATCCGTTGTCAAAATTTTGAAGTTTCAACTTGTTTCTTCGGTTAGCCTGCTGCACAAAATTTCCGGAAGTTTCGGATGGACTAGAACATCCCAGGTGTTCCAAAACCATGCTAAAATGTTTTTATAACATGACTAAACAAAATACTATTGCTACATTTTAAAAATTCTCCGACAAATTACGAAATCCCAAAGATTCTTAATTTAAGTCATATTCTCAATTTAAGTCATGGACATTCTTTTTTTAAACGATTCTCGAATTAAACACCCCCATTTCGTTGTGTAAATCAAGAATATGGTGTAGTTGATTTTTTATTATTAATAGTCTTTTCATACATTTGCAAGTGTAACAGAATTGCGTATATATTGTATTGCAAGTTTATATTATTAAATTATGGATAAGCTAATACATCCCCACTTTAAGGACACAACCCCTCCCTCCTCTTTCTTTCACCCCCCCCCTCTCCCCTCCCACCCTCCAACAAAATTTTGTTAAGCGTAATAAATTCATTTTTAGTCAAATATTTATTATTTACTGCTGTGTGATTCTTTTTGTGAGTCCATGCCATATAACTTGAGACCCCCCCCCCCCCCACCACCACCCCCCTTACCCTTACGGGCATAAATTGCGAAAATTTTAATTGTTAAATCAAATAACAAATAACAAAAATTAATGTTATTCAAAATACTAATTATGAAGTAAAACGATAAAATACAAAACATATTCTAACTAATCCTAATGTTCTTGTTCATGAAAATTCATTTGATTATAGAGTTTCTGACGGCTTCAGGATATGTTAAAGGTACTTTTTATGATGTTTTGTACTAACCAACATAGAACTTAAATGTGGATCAGTTTCATGGATTGATCGCAGAAATTCATCATGCTAAGTCAATATTTTGCTGAATACTTTTTTCGGTATCAAACTGAGATTCTCCAGTTTCGCTTGAGAAACTTTGGTACGAATACCTTATTTTGACTAAGGTACTCAATTTTAAATGTAGGCAACAGAAAATTCCAATAAAGTCATTTCGAACTTCTTGATTTTTAAAGCGACGATGCCCACGAAGTAGGTAGCAAAGCAAGTGAAATAAACGGGCGCATATGTAGATTGCAGCAAATTTTGATAAAACGTAAATGTTCAAAATGGCATATCTCCGAAAACGCAAAAAATCGCAGGCTGGAAATTTCAGCAATGTTAGATTATGATCCAATCTTTCAAGTGATCTTAGTTTCATGTTTAGCATCGGTTAGCAAAAAAAGTACTCGATTAACAAACACAAAAAAATAAGTTTTGTCAAAAAAATGCTTCAGTTATTCGATGAAAACTTCAGTTTTTGGTTTGGAAACAACATTTTATCTATTAATAGTTTCAAAGCTTATCTCATTACCTTTCCAACGATGTATAATTGTCCTAATAAAATATTTAAAATGGCTGAGCTATGTTAAAATTAAACAATCAGGCTTTTTTACGAAAAACGCTAGTTTTTTACTCCATTTTTTGACTTTCAGCTTGCGTATCTCCGTAATGAACAAACTTAGAGCTTTGAAAATTTGGATTTTTCTTAGTTAGAATGTTTACTTTCGAGAAAAAAATACCAAAAAATATTTGGAGAAGGTAACTTTTTTGAAACTTGGCCACCCAATGTACCATAGTGCATTGCTAACCACCCTTATGCCAGATGGTTAAACCATTTGTGAGATAGTAAAAATTCATGCCAACCATATAAATTCCATTTTTAAAATAGTAGTCAAACATTTTTGGAAATGGTAGTAACAATATAGTTTAAAGTTCAATTACCATATGAAAAAAAGTTTTTATATGGTACTTTTTTATGCGGGAAGAGATCGTCAACTGTTCTGGTTGGAGTACCTACTTTTGGGGTGCCGTCGTTCTCTCGTTGACATAAATTAGCCACGGCCACACCAAAGTGCCGAAATTGTCGGAATGCTTTGAACCATCCAAGGTCGTACTAATTTCCTCCTCAAGTGATTCAACCGAGTACTCTGCCGGAATGTGTGAAAAGATGGGTGTGCTTGCTATGAGTAACAAACAAGAAACAAGTTTTTTTTTGTTTTGGGAGAATGGTGTCGTTTGGACAATGGACACCTTTTGGGCTCATTGTGTGGTTGTTTGGTAGAGGTGCTTCTTGAGCCTGCTTGGTCTACCAAGGTTGGTTTGATTACCTCCCGTTTATGGAGAGTTAATGAGCACTTTGCCGGAATGAGAAAAGAAAGCAAACAGAAAATCTGGCTGGATGGTGTGAATTAACTGTTGTTGAATTAAACATGTGTGCAATGAAATAAAATTAAGGAGAAGTGTACTTGTTTGGCTAAAAAATAAATAATCTTTGTCTTGAACTTAAAATTTTGTTAATATTATTATAAAAATCAAAAAAAAAAAACAAATTATTCGCTCTACAGCATTGCCTTGGCGTTCTCGATTGCGAGATTCCTACTCGAAACTAGGTGTTCGAAGGCTTGATTGTTGAGGCAATTGCAAACCTCTTTTTACACCTTAGCTTCCATCCACCCCGGGATTCGAACTGACGACCTTTGGACTGTTAGTCCAACTGCCTACCAGCGACTCCACCGAGGCAGGACCCAGGGAGACGACTCCTACACCTGGAATGAGCTAACGACCTAACCTTTAGGTTAGTCCGGGGCCAACATTTACTTCCCGTCCGACGGAAGGCGTGATCAGACAAATCTCGTCTCGAAAAATGCCACCGGGACCGTCTGGGATCGAACCCAGGCCGACTGGGTGAGAGGCAATCACGCTTACCCCTACACCACGGTTTTATTATAAGAAAGATCACAAAATTTCTACTCTAATTCTATTTTTCTATTTTTTATTTATCTCAACAAATACAGTGGTCCAATCTGCAAAGTTTCTTAGATAAATTAATAGAAAAATTTGTTGACAATTTTTAAAATTTTCGATTTTGAAAAAAAATGTTTCAAAATATATTCTTATTTATTTTTCTCGTACAAACTTTAACCTCGCATTTGTTTAATGTTCATTTGTTTCCAACTCTCTAGGGAGCGTTCTTTTATTACGTAACGCAGTTGGGGAGAGGGGGGTCGGAGGCCTTGTTACGTTCCATACATTTTTTTAAATTTGTATGGAATTTTTGTTACGAGGGGGAGAGGGGGTCTAAAAACCCGATTTTTTGCGTTACGTAATAAAAGAACGCTCCCCTACATCACTCCGGACCAATCCTTGAGATATTGTCAGATTTCGTTTTGATCAGTTTTGATTCACAAACTGACAGAAAGAAAGCGAAAAAAGTGACAAAACCCAAATCACCGTCATTTCCGGCCCCAAAACCCAAAAGTGAACAGTCAGTCGTCACACACAAGAAACGCTCGCTCCAAAATAAGGAAGGCGAATGTTTGCTCTAATAATAAAAACAAATAAAAAGGGTCGTTTCGCCACGGCAAAAGCACACAAGGACGACGTCGCCGCGGGCCCTCCAAATTCCCATCTGTCTGTCTATCTATGTGTGTTTGTGTTTGGTGTGCCAAAATTGGTCCTTCAATGTCGTTTGGTATGCTGGCTTTTCCCTTCCTCCCTCGTCGTGTTCGTCACACGTGAAAAACTTTGGGTGAAACGGGGATGTGGAAAAGCCCGGGAAATTCAGGAATGCCATCGCATGGTTCGTTGGTATGGCATGGTGGAATGCAAAAATTAGCTCAACTTTTGTGTGTATTTGCACGTGCTGACACGAGGTCGCGAAATACTTGTGTTCTGTTTGTGTGTTTTGCCATTGCGATCTTTTTTGCTGCCTTTTCCTTTCGACATTCCGCTTTATGCGCTACAATTTAATTTATCTAATGAAACCCTTTTTTTTTAGTGAGGCAGATTTACCAAGTGTACTGAACTAAGAGTCCTTAAAAAAAAACTCAATAGAGAAAAAAAGTACTTTTGGTCGCCATGAACCGTATAACGATGCTGACAGAAGTCAAGGACCATAGAATTAAATTATCCAGGTTAAATTCTGGCTGGTTCATATAGTTGCTCATTTAGCTTTTTAATTTTTTTTTCTTCTCAAAGATTAAATAGCTGAAAGAGCAATGTTTTTCGATGTCAGCGTTTTTTTTTGTAATTCATTCATGTTTTTGTTACAAAACATTAGGTGCCAGAAATCTGAGTGTAAATTCTTCAAAAAAGAGGTAATATTCAATAAACCAAATTTTCAACCTTCCAAAATTCAACTTTATTTCTGTGTAGACCCAGTTTTGAAAAATGTACATCCATTTAGAAAAAAATACCAGGTTTTGTATTGTTCAAATTGCTACTGTCTCTATTCAGGCTGCAGTCACACAGTAAAAATAATCATGGTAATATCATTAGAGTGATTTTCCATCTGAAAATGTGTAAATTTACATTAAAGAAGTAATATTAAACCTTCCAAATAGTCATTTTTTTGCTGTGTTCACAGAGTAGGAAATTGTGTAAATTCGGAAGGTGTTTTTTTTGGAAGGTTGAATATTATCTCTTTTATGATGGTTGAAGTAAAATAAAATAGACTGTAAAAGTGACATTACATCAGAAAAGTGGTAAAATTACACATCTTCAGAGGTAAAAGTGACACATTTTCAAAGGTAAAATTACATATTTTTCTAACATAATAGATGTACCCCTTCCCAGATGTAATATTTTATGATTTTTTTTACTCTACTCAGGGTGCTAGATGTTAAATATTAAGAAAATAAAAATAGTGCTCATGGCTGCCAATTTATAATACATTTTCTTAAGTCCTTATTTTAATAAAAAAAAATAAAAAAAATATTAGTATTATTTAAATATTCTCAAAAAAATATTTTCGCGTCTGTCCCTTGGCCATGTTTGTATTATTCTTCTTTCAAACTGTTTTATTGGATAGTATGCTGATTTGAATCCATTAACCATTAATTCTATATTTTTTTGCTTTATAGAAATTCGATGAATTTAATTAAATTTTCTAATAGTTCTGATAAATGCTTGAAACACAAAACATTGAATGATTTAAAAAATACGTTCGTATAAAAATGTTGTAAAAGTCAAAGTAATCTTATTAATATATAATCCTTCATTTTAAATCGTAGACGTATTTTGCCCTTTTAAAAATATTAGGCTTGATTTTGAAATAATGATAATATTTTTAATTTAAAAGATTCAAAAATTTATTTTTCATTCGATTTTTCAATATTATAAAAAAATGATAAATTTAAGCCTACTGGAAAACAAATTGAAATTTTTATTTTTCTCAATTTCAAATTCAGTCCAAAAATAAAAATTTCAGATATTTTTTAACTTATTTGAGAACAAGCATGGAAAAATAAAAATATACTTATTTCTACCTGAAATTTACCCACAACTCAATTTCACTGATATTTCCCTTGAAATGTTGAAGTTTGATTTTAAACCGGATTTTGCTCCCAGATTTTTGGAGGTATGTTTAAAAGAAGAGTCATAAACATCAATTTAACACTGGAACGCCCAACGCATGTCCAACTTACACGGACGCCCAAGCCTCCCAAAAAAGTTGGTACGGTAACTTCAACTCACTGGTTCTCGGGCATAACTCAACAAAACGGGACGATTCTTGTTTCCAGAGATTTGTAAGAATGTCTAGATGATCCTAAAATTTTGCAGAACTTGATTTGAACAAATTTGTAATTTCTGCGACCGAAAACATCGTTCCAACTTTTTTTAAACGACCAAAATGTGCCCTTGGTTGCCCAGTAATAGAGTAATAGAAATTATACCAAAGTCTTGTATGTGGAAGGGCACAATAATACCAAACCATGTTATTCCAAGGGTAAAATAATACCTCAAAATAAAACCATTTCAGGTCTTCTGGATTTTTGAACATTGCTTGAATACCAAAACTTGTTATTACCATGGTTTTATTTTTAGGTATTCCCGCGCCCTTGGAAAATCAGATTTTGGTATTCTTGTGGTCTTCCACATACATGATTTTGGTTTGATTTTATGGTATTTTACCATCTATTACTGGGCAACCAAGGGCACATTTTGGTCGTTGGTTTTTGCACAAGTTATACTAAAATTTGGTATTTTCATGTCATTTTTTAGTGCAGCAGTAGCAGTTAGTGAAAAAAAACGGTAATGATCCATATGCAACAGCCAAATCTACTCACCTGATGATTCCATCTAAGTGATATTCTTCACCACATCGAATGCATTTGTCATTGATGAACGGCCTGTGCTTAAAGTTCTTGAAGATTCTGAAAAATAACAAGATTGAAAAATAAGTGTAATTAAAATGAAATTGGATTGAAATTCACCAAAATTCAATAATCTGTCGATAAACTCGTTTTTCAAAGTATTTGGTTTTCCCGACTTAGAGAAATTTCAACGTTTTAAAAAAAATCTTAGTGGGTATATAAAATAAAATGAAAATTAGCTTTAACATTTTTGGATTTCAAGTCATTTTAGCGCAAAATTAATAATCTCGTCAAAATTCATAAAAAAATCCCCATAGTTTCAGAGGAATTTGATAAAACCTTTCAATACCAAAAAAAAACAAAATGTGGCATCCTGATTTAGAAAATTTTCCACAATTTCAAGTCATTTCTTTAGGGGGTATATCAGAAATGTTTAAAACCAAGTTTGAAATTTTCAGTTTTCAATGAAGGTATTCGCTTTGAGACATCATTTTAACGCAAAATTAATTATTTTGTCAAAATTGGACAAAATTTTCCCATAGTTTCAGAGGAACTTGATAAAATACTGTAATACCAAAAGAATACCAAAATGTGGTGTTCGACCACTGACAAATTCTGCAATTTTGCAATATCAAAACAATACCTTAAATTGGTATGATACCACATTTTGCTCTTGCATAATCCTTAAGACAAATTTTAAAGGGTCCAGGAATACCAAAATTTGGTATTGATACCAGAGAAAGGTATTATTACGCATTTCCCTTGTTATTTACCCATGCTCGGGTCCTTTGGCGATTTTTTTTTTACACGCGAAAAAAAAGTTGGAACGATGTTTTCGGTCGCAGGAATTACAGATTTGATCAAATTGAGTTCTGCAAAGTTCTAGGATCATCTAGACATCCTAACAAATCAAAGAAAAATAATTGTCTTGAATGGGTGAGTTATGCCCGAGAGCCAGCGAGTTGAAGTTACCGTTCCATTTTTTTTTTTTTTTTAGCCTTGGGCATTAGAATGTTATTTTTTTCGTAGTTGTCATAAATGTATAAGTTTTCTATCATAATTTAAAATTTCTTCGAAATAACCAACATTTTTATAATTCTAGTAAACCACAAGAAATTTACCAAAAACACAAAAGGAGAAAAAAACCGTCACGTGTGCCATGTTGCTCGATGTCAACGGTTTCATTTCAAGTTTTTATTTTATTTTCTAACATTTCCTCTACTCTTTTTTTTTTTTGTTGGAAAAGCACGTCCCCCCACCGTAAATGGTGCTGTTTCTTATTGATACTTTTTATTTGAGTACTCTTCTGGTCCTGTCCTAGCTGCTGAACGAGAGAGAGATATTTTTTCTGTTCTGTTTTCTTTTCCTGACGATCATTCCCAACCTTCTCAGAGGGGTGAACCCCTCACAGATTGGATTCCGGCGAGCAGTTTGATCGGAAAATTAAAACAGCAAATAACAATTCGGGGAAAACGACGACACGACATGTCCTGCGGTCATCGTGGACTGCTGAATATAAGGGGAAATTGACTTTATTGGGTCGTCAACGGTTCGAGGCTTCTCTGACCTTTATTGGAAATTCATGTATTCGATGTTTAGTTATGTTAAGCAATGTAAAACAAAACCCGTGAAATCGCACGGTTGCTCATCAACTTTTGCTAGACGTGAAACTTTCCTAACAAGCCATAATTCAAAGTGCATTGTAAGGGGAAATGAATGGAAAACTGCTGCTAGGGTTGCAACAACAAAATAAAGGAAGAACAAAAACGCCCACAGTTTCCCGACAGCAGGTGAATCAACTCAGCACCTACCTACTTTTGAAAACGAAACATAATTAAACTTTTTTTGTTGTTGCTTTTTTTTTTTGCTCGAACACTGCAAGTTGCATCTCCCACTCACTGGTTGAGGGAAAAGCTGGATAAGCTGTTATTTTTAACCCTCGTCATCCACACAGCCTTAAAGAGTCGGGAAAGCTGGGATCTAATTCTGAACCAGATGATGGTAAGCTTTGGCTGTGTTGAGCTTTGAGTTGAATAAGGGATTTTCAGCAGCTTTTTGGTTTATGAAAGTTGAAAAATATATTTTTTTTATACAAAAAAAGTTGCACTCTAAACATTCATGACAACTTCTAATCGCTTCATCAATTCTTCGACAAATTGTCTGCAATCGAAATGTAAAACACTATTCAAAGTTCAAACCTCCAACATTTCCCGCAAAAGTTCACAGAGTCAATCGAACGACTAAATTATTCCAAATGTTCGCTTCTTCGCTCCTTACACACTACTGCCAAAGAGAAAGAGCGCTCAATAACGACCCTTCCTGCAGTTTTGCAATAATGATGATTGCACAGAACTGTCGGTGATACTCCCGTTGCCAGCCAAAAGTGCTGCAGATCTTGGTTTGAGATCCCCTCCTCCTTTTTCTTCCCGATCCAGAACTGACGCAGAACTATTTAACCAAAAACTTGAACTCAGTCAGCCGGGCGCTGGCGATGAAAGTTGCTCGTACTCTATCTCCGACCTAACCTCACTTTATATCGCACCCACGTGGACGCTCTCACGTGGGCAACTTTTCCCTCCACTGACGGTCGTTACGCTCTGCAGGGCCTTATTCGATATTCATCGTCTGTGTTGATGTTTCATTAGAGTTGATAATGCCTCGTCGTCTTCTTCTTTGGCCTCGTTCCAACTGCAGCAGCAGTGCTGCCAGCATTCCCTTGTCTCGTGTAAGTCCTGGGGTTCCTCCTGTGGTAGTCCTGGTTCCGGAAAAACTTTTTCCCACACAGCCCAGACAGTTGCTCTGTGATCACTGAAGGAATATACTGGCGGCATTGAGAGATATAAAATGACGTCCTGGCAACCTTGCGCAAACGTCAAAATGTGGAGCTTTTCATGGTTTAAAAGACAATTTGAATTCTTATTCTAGAATTAATTTTATTTTAAGTTGTATCAAAAGCTGAATATATTTTGACAGCAGTGTTGCCAATATCGTAATTTTCATTTATACCTAAACGTCAGTGTTTCAAAATCAACCATGTTCAAGTCCGCCAGTCTACAACTCCAAACCCGCTCCAAGAACGACTACCCTGGCGATGATGACGATCTTTAGAGTTTTGCAGTTTTGTGCAGCAACGGCACCGCTTCATAAAATATGTATGGCGCCACCTGGCGTAGTTTACCACCGACCCCCTTCCCCTCCCCCTTACCAGAACTCGGTGAGCACGCCTCACTAGGCACTTGGCACTTTCGTCCTGGGGGTCGTTCATCGAGAAAAGGCTCTGAAACTGAAATGTAGGGCAGCAGCAGAGGATCCACCCCGAAGATGTGCAACTCTTAACCCCCACCGTACAATATGGTGTGTGTGTGCACTTACATACATTTATGTTTCATGTGCACCGCCTCCCCCTACAACGAATTTCCTCAGGGGAATGGGGGAGGGATGGGAGGTGCCCTCAGCATGATTCTCAACAGCTGAGTAAATAGAACTTTGAGATGTGCTCGGGAAGTTTGGGAGCAGAGTCAAACTCCCTGCATTCCTTAGTCTAAGTTTGCGTGAAGAAAATAATGGAGGAATTTTCCCAGTTGATTGCACACAGAACATTTTTGAATATACACTCTTTTCGTCCTGTGGAGAAAGGAGAAAAATATATCGCAACTTTGAACATGAAGTCACAAAATTAGTTTGCCTTAACACTTTTTTCATGAATTTGATTTTTGCTGTTAAAAAAAGAAATGTAAAAATCGATAAAAAAGACTGGAATGTTAAATACCTTTTCATTATTGCAGTTGTCGACATTGGCCATTTTTCACTATAGGAGAAGATAAAATTCTGTTTGGTTTTGAATCACAATTCTAAAAAAATCTTAAAATTTTTTAGGCATTTTCAGTAGAACAAATTTCAAGTAAAACGTGAAAACTTTTTATTAGTGCTTCAAATTCTGTTTAAAATGCAATTTAAATCGATATTTGAGGCAAAATTCTGACTTTTTAACAAATTAACCTCAAATTTAAATTTTTTGCTCTACATCCCAACCCTGCCTTTTATCAACCAATTTCTGATCTTTAAAATTCATTGGAAAGAAGAACTCTTAAAATTTTAGAAAAATTTAGGATTGCAAGTTTGACTTGTTTTATGTGTTTTTGCCAATGTTTTTAAAAGTATCATTTTTATAGGGGTCAACTGTGGCTGTCCTGTATGTTAAGTAAAACGAAGTATGCAGTAATTTTTGTAGTGTCCCAGACTATGCCTCTACGCATTTTTTTTACAATTTAAATGATAATGATTCTAGAGCAGAAATTATGAAAAACAAGCAAAAAATTGAAAAAGTGACATTAAAATCATGAAAAATTTGGAAAGGCAAAATGTAATGATAGGAGGTGGTAGAATAGACCAAATACTATCAAAAACAAAGATAAATTAAACAAGATAAATGCAAAATACTAAAAATAAAACAAGAAAAACATAAAACAAGAGAAGTAAGGTTTTTCGTAGAATGACCTCCTGAACAAGAGAAAAATAAAAAAATCGTATTAACTTTATTAACTAAATAAAAAGATTGTTATTTTTTTCTAAACTAAAGCAGCACAATAATAATTTTCAACGCAACTATTTTTTAAAACACTTTTAAAAAAATCCAAGAACTGTGCATTAAGGTGACAAGAAAAATTGGTTTTTTTTTGAAAATCGTTAGAGATACCCCCTGGCTTGATTCTTTAGGTAAAAATAATTTACTGAGCCAATTTTGAGTGATGTCGGTTAAGGGTTAAGGGTCGCTTTTTATCGTTGAAGTTTGTATGGGAAAATTCGAAAAAAGGAAAAGCAATAAAAAAAAATAAAAAAAAAAAGGCATAAAAATTCCTCCAAAAGGTGACGTTAAATGTGTCGGATCGTTGTCAAGTGTGAGATTCTCGAAGACCGCAAAACGATCAGAGATAACCCTGACGAGTTTTTAACGATTTAAAGAACTCGTTTTTGTATGAAATGATTTTTTCACCAACTTCAACGATAAAAAGCGACACTCAACTTTTAACCGATTTCAATCTAAATGTTAACAGTTACTTATATTTGCCTAAGGAATCGAATAAGGGGGTATCCCTGATATCGATTTTTTTTTATTGTCACCCTACTGTGCATGGACCTCGTGTGGCCTACCCACCCCAGTACATATTTTGTTATGTCGTCATTAGAGGTGGGCAAAAAAAGAGCGAGCCGCTCAAAGAGCTGGTTCACTAAAAAGAGCGAAAGATCCGTGGCTCACAAAAAAAGAACCGCGGTTCTTTTTTAAGCTTCTGTCTTTTGAAAAATCCAGCTCGAAATGGCATGATTTTTGCTATAAATTTAATTTATTGAACTTAAAAAAAATTAGTATTGAATTTGTTTTTGAGAATTGAAAATAAAATTTCAAGTTTTTCAATGCTTATGAAAATTAATTCCAAAAGTAAATGATTTATTAAACAATATGAAAAAAAAACTATTGTACATTAAAGTACTACCGGAATACAAATTTGAGCATTTCAAATTGCATAATTTGTGAAATATTACCAAAAATTTATTGAATAATTTAGAGATTTTGGAAAAAAAAATCTTTTTAGAAATTACAGACTTTATTGATTAAATCAGAATGAAGAAAAGAGTTCGCAGAATGTTTTCTCCAAATAAAATATCAGCATTAGTTCAATTCTTGCAGAAATAAACGCAATTTTAAAATTAAAAGCAATTTTTCCAACATCCTAGATTTAAGTTTCGATGTCATTCAATTATTCGAGTAGAAATCTTGACCTAGAGATCGCCAAGACCTATAGTCTTAAAGGGCATCGTCTCGTTTTCAGTTTTAATTATTTTTTTTATCAAATTATTTGTAAAAGCCCAATGTGAAATAACTTATAAAATCATGCGATTTTAGAAAAACCTTTTCATCAAAATTTTTAAAAAGAGCGAAAGAGCCGTTCAAAAGAGCGGCTCTTTTTAATGAGCGAACGAAAATGAGCGGCTCCTAAAAAAGAGCGGTTTTTCCCACCTCTAGTCGTCATAACCATCTTTTCACTTGCGCTAACGTTTTTAGACCGCTTAAAAAATAAAATTGCTTCCAATTAACAACGATATATTCTTTTGCACATGCTTCAGCTTTTCATGTTAACCCTTTCAGCCCTGAATTTTCAAAAAAAAAATAGTTTGCGATGGGAAAATGATCCTAGAACCATACGAAAATTATAGGGTACTTTAGAAAATTTTGATTTTTGGGTCATATATGACCCATCAGGCCAGAAAGGGTTAAAGAAAATCCCGAAGCATGTAATTTATTAGCAAGCGCTATTAAAAAAACAAACGCGCTGAGTCACTTGCCGTTTTACCTATTCTCGTCGAAGGCTGACAAAAACCGAGTGAAGGCAAAAAAAAACAAAGACCCACCACCAAAACCACCAGCAGCGCGCGTAAGAGTGAGCCAGTAATGCCAGGAGACTTCATCCGGAAACACCGATTTTTAGTAGATTGATCCTAAATATTTGTTTCAAATAACATGGAAGCCATAGAAGTACACTGAAAGAACAAAATTAGGCCAATAATAGAAATTGCATGGGCAACAAGGCACTCTCGTCAGACTAGAATATACATTGAAAATATTTTTGTAAAATGTTTTAACATAAATAGGAATAACATTTTGTAAAAGTCAAATTAAACAAAAATGTTCACAAAAAGCTGCTCTAACGATTGGTTTACACAGAAAAAAAATGATGGTAATATTCATCAGGAAATGGTAACAGATTTTGTGGCCAAAAAAATGATTAATTTTACCCCAGAAAATGATGAATTTTCATCAGTTTTTGATGAATATTCATCAGGTTCACATTTTTTACACATTTTTCATGTAATATTACTCAAAGGTAATATTCAACCTACCAAATTTTCAACATTCTAAAATTCAACTTTTTTTTCTGTGTACTTGGTTTTAGTAAATTTCAAGGATCACTTTGGATTATCGAGCATCAATCAGGCACCACTGTTTAGAGTGATGGGAATGAGTATATTCCCCCCACGGCCAAAATTTCGGCCGCCGAGTTATGATTTATAGAAAAAAAATACAAAAAGTAATTTTGATAAAAAGCACAGTTTTCGAAAAAAAAATCAAAATATTTTTGACGAAAAGATCAGGATATTTCACAAATGTTTGATTTTTTTATTATTGAAAACTAGACTGTTAGTTGCTGAGCTGTTGGCATTAGAAAATGGAGGGACGTTTGGGTGAGACTTTGAAAACTTCAATTTACCTATTTAATTTTCATTTATCCGCTGTGTCTCAGAAACCAAAAGTCCAGTCTTCAATGTTTTTTAAACGAAATTTTAGGAAATTTTCTGAATGGATTTTCTTTTCTCTCGGCCTATGGGCATTATCTAAAAAAATCGAAAATGGCAATTTTTTTGTAAAAATCAAACTTTGCGTGGCCATAATTCGAAAAAATGCATTTTATAATAAAAAAATGTAATGTACTTTTCGATTGAAAAATCAATTCAGCAAAAAGCAGTGCAGCCAAAAAAAAATTTTTGGGTTAAATTTTTATTTATTAAAAAAAACACTCACTTTAAAAAAAAAATATGGCCCGGCGACACAATTTTTGGCTCAAAGGTTGAGAGTTTGTGTCCCCTAAAACATATTCAAAAAATCATAAATAAATAAAATTTCGGATTTTGTGTTTTTTAAATGAGTTAATTTAAAAATCGGCTATTTTTAAAGAAGATTTTTTCCTTGTACCTATTTTTTCTGTACAGTTCGTAAATAATTTAAAATATATTTTTTAGCAAAAATTGATAGCGAAAACTAATGCAATGAGAAGACACTAAATAAAACAGCCAACAATTGCAATGCAAATCAAAAGAAGGAAGGTTACTTATTCAAAGGCAGCAACTGTAATTTAATTTAAATTACGCCATTCATTCTGTGCTCACCGGAAATGGATGGCCGCACAGAGCTCTTACTAATGGCCACCCGAGTGACACAATTACTCATCTCCCTCTCTCTCTTTTTTTCTTCCTTGGGTCCTTATTTTTCGTTGCACATTGTTCGGCGTCCTTTTTGCGTCCTGTAGTCACCGGATCGGATTCCATCGAATTAAAACGACAATTACGTTACATTTTGTCCCGCTCATTTCTTGGAAAGTTCTCTTTCTTTTTTTTTGTCTTTCTAGCAGAGGAAGAAGTTCACCCGAGAAGCAATAAAATTAATGGAAAAAGTATAAATGAAGAATTATAATTAAACACGCCTCCCACCAGAAATTCATCTGGGACCTGCCACCGGATAATGTTTTCCATGCCGTGTATTTCGATGATGACGACGTGCAGCTTTTCTTTTTTTATCCACCCTCAAGACGTTTCTGCTGCTTCTGCTGGGGTGGTCAATTAATTTTCCTCTCGCTTCGTTAAACTGGACGAGCAGAAAAAAGTAAAGGAGAAAAAGTGTTCCACTTAGGCCGTGGGCTGTGAAGGACACCCTGAAGGAGCAGCAGCTTTTATTCGCAGGCTAATTCATTGGTAATTAAAATGGTCGTTAAACTTATGCATTCGGAAGCGGCAATGGCTGTGGTGGGAATGATGGTGTGATGGATTAGCAGGGATAATTACAATAAATGAAGAAATTTTTGTTTTAACTTAAGGATGCTTAAGCTTTCAACAATTGACGTAAGATAAAAAATGTCTGAACCAGTTAAAACATATAAAAACTTATAAAGACATAAAAAAATAACAATTTCTCATGATATTCTTTTAAAACTTATAGAGTAATAAAAATACATTTCTGGACATAAATGCAAGGACATATCAAGAAGGAATTGGTCAAATTAATAACATTTTTTTCTTCTTTTCTTTTCAGGTACGTCACTCACCCAAGCCAGATGTTCCTCAAATCAGTGGGTATCATTCACCCCCCATAAACGATATTATTATGACATGACTCTTGTGGCGATAAAGCCTTTTAAACTCCCATTAAATAAATAAATCCTTATGTCTTTATAATCTGTCCCCCTCGTCCAGCCCTCCCCCTCCCACAAGCTCATTGAATAATTACGGTACAAACTCCGCCCCCACGTCTCAGAGCAAAACCATTAAAATTCCCGATCCAAGCGAGTGATGCTCGACTGTTGCTGCTACTCGAAACTAATTAAGATTGATTCTGAGCGACGAGCGCCGCCTCTCATCCATTCAACAACAACAAAGAAAAAGTCAGCTCAAAATACTTGAACCGCATAAATTGTGCTACTAAGCAATAAATCCCAGATTTGAGACCTTTCCTCCTCCTCCTCCATCTCGTGACCGCCACGTGGCCAATAGCTCATAATACACGCACCCACTTCAGCGTCGGTGGAATTTTTGTTTAAAGAAACATAGCACTTTTGGAATCGAGAGAAGAGGAAGTTCAGGGGTGTGACATTTTTTTTGTGCTTTCGAGACTTCCCCTTGTTAACTTTACACTCAGTTAAACGAAAACTATACATTTTAATTTTGAAGCATTGAATTAGTGAAAATTCCAGTGAAATTTTAATTGTTTATCAAATTTTAAGGAGAAGATTCAAAGATCTCATGTACAAATTTTACTAAAACTATTATACAAGTTTGAATAACTATAAATATCATTGAGTTTGATCATTTTTCCATAAAATTTCGTGTTTTAGTGCAACTGAATGTACCAGCAGTACTGGCCAAGAACGTCTCCAGACTCGACGAGCTCCAGCCATTATATCGTTCCCAATTTATTACCGAAACGGATGTCGTTCATTAAACATTAATTCATAACAAGTGCCTGGCCATCGTCAGCAGGCCCGTATCCAGGATTCTTCAATGGGGGGTGTTTCACCCCATAAGGCGTTAGGGGTGTATGTGTGTTATAGGAAGGGCGTATACAGTCAACAAATGCGTACCAAACAAAAACGTTAATTTGCGTGCATAACTTTTAATAAATTAAACATTCATTTGAAATGTTAGTCTTGATTCAAAATTTTTGAAAATATTTTTTTCGAAGGAATCGGAAAATTTAACGAATGTTTCATATTTTAACATTGAAAATCCGACCATTAGTTGCTGAGATATCGACATTAGAAAATAGAGGGTTGTTTGGGTGAGACTTAGAAAACATCAATTTTCCTGTTTTTAAACCTTTGCATGGCAATATCTCAGCAACTAAGGGTCGTATCAAAAAAGTCCGAAAAAGCAAAATAAAGAGAATTATCTCAGCTTTTCAAAAATATTTTTTCCAAGAGTGGGAAAACATGGGCACCATTTTTAAAAAAATCAATAACTGCGACTAATTTGAAAAAAAAAATTACATAAAAATGGCTATAACTTGAAAACGGTGCACTTTATCCAAATTTCACTAAAGTACTTTTTGATTGCAAATTAAATTTTACATCGAAAAATGAAATTGAAAAATTTTTGCGACCGATATTTCAATTTTTTGAAAAAATTGTATTGATTCAAAAAAACATAACTCGGTCAAAGATTTTTTGCCCATTCTGGAAATTTCTGAAAAGTTGGCCTTTTATGTCCCCTAAAACATATCAGAAAATAGAAAAAAATTAAAAATGGTGATTTTTTGCAAATCAAGTTTTAGTGACAAAAAGTGAAATTAAAAATCACCAAAAAAATTTACCGTGTATCATTTTTTTTTCAGTGTAGTCCATATCCATACCTACAACTTTGCCGAAGACACCAAATCGATCAAAAAATTCCTTCAAAAGATACAAATTTTTGAATTTTTATACATCATTTTTGTATGGACAGCTACCAAATTTGTATGGAAAATTATATGGACAAACGAATGATGCAAAATGGCCTCTTTGGGCATACCGAAGGCACCAAAAAAGTTTCAGCCGGATTAAAAATACAAAAAAAATCGAATGACCGAAATCTCAGAGAATTGCTCCAAAGTTGTTTTTTTCAATCCTCGGTCATATCACACAATAACATTTTTAATCATTGATTTGTCCGTACAAGTTTCCATAGAAGTTTGACAGCTGCCCATACAATTGCTTACGAGGCCATTTCACGAAGCAGAACATCACTCGAAATTGACTTTTTCTGAACATGCTTAAAATTTAGCGAAACTGTTTATCCTATTGAAACATGCAAAAATCCCTTCTTTTTTGGCACCGCCCCAAAGTTTTACGATTTTTACCATTTTTTTTAATTTTGGTTTTCAAATGGCCATATCTTGGATACAAAAAATGAAAGAGCAAAACTCAATCTTAACTCAGCAAAAAAAAATTGAAGAAACGCTGAATTATATGGCGTCATAAAATTTTTGATTCGAATTAAACTTTACTTGTCAGGGCTAGTTGAAATCTCTTGAGAATTTCAAATTTATAAGCTTGCAGTAGCAGAATTTACCTACATCCATCCCTGCATCATTTTTTTCTAATTGCTCAAAATGCTGCCATGTTTGAATTTAATCAAAATTATGACGCTGAATCAAATCAGCGTCAAATTTCTATTAAACATTGCAGTCGAATATTGCTCTATCTTTTTTGTTTCCAAAATATTTTACATTTTTTTAATTGGCGAAAATTTGCATATGTCGATATTATTAGAAAAATCACTTTGGCGTACAGTACATAGTCAAAGTTGGATTTGGATCTGGCCGATAACGATCTAAGTATTTTACTAACAAAAATCCAGGAGGGTCTATCCAGTAAGTCAAAGGCTTTATAATAAAAATAGCTGGCCATTTTTAGTGAGATTTCGATATTTCTCTGTGGGTTAACTATCAAAGTGTCTTTTTAATTTTTTCAAAATATTTTTTTATATGGTGTATCTGGCAAGAGTTGAGTTTTTGTATTGGCGTCAACGAGCAAAGTATTATTTGAAATATTTTTATGAGGGCGTATTAAGCTTAACTTCAGTTTTTTTCAAGGTGTCAACGATCAATGTTTTTTTTAAATATTTTCTTGAGGGCGTATTTAGTGCAAGTTGAGTTTTTTTGAACGCGTCAGCAATCAAAGTTTTTCAAATTATTTTTATGAAGGCGTAATAAGCGAGAGTTTTGTTTTTTTTTCAAGGCATCAACGATCAAAGTTTTTTTTTTAATATTTTCTTGAGGGCATATTTAGTGAAAGTTTTTTTTTGCTTGGCGTCAACGATCAAAGTTTAAAAAAAAAATCAGGAGAGCGTATTTAGTGAAAGTTGAGTTTTTTCAAGGCGTCAACGATCGAAGTTTATTTTTTATTTTTTTATGAAGGCGTATTAAGCGAAAGTTCACTTTTTTTCAAGGCGTCAACGATCAATTTTTTTTTTAAATATTTTCTTGAGGGCGTATTTAGTGAAAGTTTGATTGTTTCAAGGCGTCAACGATCAAAGTTTTTTTTTTATTATTTTTATGAAGGCGTATCAATCAAGAGTTCAGTTTTTTTTTCAAGGCGTCAACGATCAAAGTTTTTTTTTAAATATTTTCTTGAGGGCGTATTTAGTGCAAGTTGAGTTTTTTTTTCAAGGCGCTACAATCAAAGTTTTTTTTTTAATATTTTCATGAGGGCGTATTTAGTGAAGATTGAGTTTTTCTCCTAGCGTCAATGATCAAATTATTTTTATATATATTTTTATGAGGGCGTATTTAGTGAGAGTTGAGTTTTCTCTTGGCGTCTACGATCATTTTTTTAAAATTATTATTAGGAGGGCGTATTAAGTGAGTGTTGAGTTTATTTTTTGGCGTCAACGATTTTTTAAATCTTTTCAGAAGAGCGTATTCAGTGATAAATTTGTTTTTCTCTAGGCGTCAACGATCAACTTATTTTTCAAATATTTTTATGAGGGCGTATTTAGCAAGAGTAAAGTTTTTCTCTAGGCTTCGTTGACACACAGTTATTTTTAAATATTTTTAGAAGGGCGTGTTATGTGAAAGAGGAGTTTTTTTCTTAGCGTCAACTGTTTTAGAGGGGGTGTTTGTTGAGAGTTGAGTTTTTCCCTGGGTGTCTAAATTTTGATAGTCAAAAAAAAATGGCGGCCCTTCGGCCCGTGTCTTTGTCGGGCGTTAGGGGTGTAAGCCATTTTTTTCCATGGGGGGTGTTGAACACCCATAACACCCCCCTTAGATACGGCCCTGATCGTCAGTGACGGCGTCGGTTCTCGGGCACCATCTCCGGAGGGATATTTGGGGTCAGAACGACTTTAAAAATTTTAATCAATTTTTTTTTTATTTGCATCGAAATTTTGAAAAAAAATATTTTTTTTGTATCAAAATCTACATTTAAAAATTCCAAAATCCCAACTCACCCTAAAGCTCCATCCTGTACGGCTTGGCCACCAACAGCCCCCTGGATGGACCAGGTGTGGTTCCTTGGGAAGATTCCTTGCTTGGTTCCATGCTGCCAAGTTTGGCAGCTTGACTTGGCCAAGCTTTGGCGGTCCGCGTCAAGTGATGGAAGTGGAAGCCACGTTGTGACACATTCTGTGGAGAGCAGATATTTATGGAGGGAAGAAAGTGTAAAGCAGAATAAATTGTGGAGTGTGTCAAAATATAATTTTGAAGCTAAGAAAGAAAGATTATCTATGAAAAGAAGGAATAATATTATTCAAAAAATTACAGAATTCTTACTTATTCTAGTGTTTTTTAAAGACTGCTTTTCTGTAGTCTCCTGTAATTTGACCAAATATTTTTTATCTGGCAAACTCCAAAGCTGAAAACTTGACATGTTATGTCCAAATAAATAAAATCATGGAATGAAACTCAAAAAACGAAGAAGCAAAATGAAAATTAATGCGCACCAAGGTCGAGTATTTATCAAGATTGAAACATTTTTTCTTGAATATATCTGATCACATGAAAAAAAAATCCTGGAAGCACTTGATCGTTGGGAAATGTCCACTGAAATGACAGATTTTCGAATTTCCATGGCTCTTTTTTGAATGAACTGAACAACTATTCTTTTTTCTGGAAGAACTTTATAAAAACAAAAATAAATGTTTACAGAAAATCAGGAAAGATGTTTAGTTGTAGTTTTTGAACCGCAATTTGAGTAAAATGCACTTTTTTATTTTCCAAAAATGAGAATATTCGATTTGTTTGCATTTCAAGTGAAAAAAATAGGTTAAGATTTTGAGATTTTGCTTGGTATTTTAAGTGTTGGTATTTATTCCTGATGAACCTTGCAATCTTTTTCTTGACATTTTTTTAAAGGATGTTTATGTATTTTTCAAAAGGCTGGTACACATTTTATTTAAAGTTTTTGTCCTTCGGCCCTGGTCAAGATTCGATCCAATGTTTCCCAATAATCGTCACTTGAAAGGATTATTAAGTGACACTGAGAAAAAAAACCTTTTTCAAAAATAAATAAATTTAAGTTATTTCTCAGCAATCCGCTGCCCAATCAACTAAGTCTAAAAAGGAAAATTGAAGGAAAATTTATCTGATTTCCTGCTATTTTTCCAGAGTTACTATTCCTTCAGAAAGTTTTTTTTAAATTGCAAACAAATGAACATTTTTCGAAAATTCAAACCATTTGGGTACCATCCCTAAACCACGCGGACACTTTTTGGGAAATCTCAACCCCCTCCCCCTTCCCCCCATCCTAGACAATTTCCATACATTTTTTTTGTATAGATCTTGGAAAACAGTCAAACCCTCCCTAAACTTCAGTGCTAAGACAGAAATAAAAAATGGGAACTTTTTTTTAATTGAATTCATTTCATTTCATTTTTCCTTATTATTCTGAAGAGTTTCCGAAGAAACCCAATTCGATCAGAATATTTCTTGTCAAGATTTTTGAATATTCACATGCCCATTTAGCCAGTCCCCAAATTTGTATGAAAAACTTATACTTGATTTTTTTTGCTTATAAAGTGCAAAGATAATGTCTGGAGCAACATTTGAAGAGGGCGCATAAGCATTTTGACAGCTTCAACTATTTTGCAAATTCCAAAACAATACGTAACTTTTTCACAAAAATCGAAATATACAACTATAGCTGGCCTCCAAGGCTAACTTTCGTTACTACGGGTTTTGTTAAATAGATGTCTGGTGCCTCGGATTTTACAAAATATTCCTAGCTGTCAAAATGCTTATGCGCCCTATTCAAATGTTGATCTAGATGTTTCATCAAATGCAAAAAATACAATCACAATCATCAATAACAAAAAGTATACCTGAAAATCTTGGAAAATGCAAAACTTTGATGTAAAATGTAGCAGAGATTTTAGTAGTTCATTTGAGTATAACTGAAAGCTTAAAAAACATAAAAAGACCGAAAATGCAGAAGATTTGAGGTTCAAGCCTAAAATGAGAAAAAAAATCAAAAAAAATATACAAGGAAATTGAAGCAAAAAAATCAAAATAACTGTAGCATACACAGCAAAAGAAATTTATTTTTGTAACGTTGGAAATTAATTTCTTTTTTCAGTAATTTTACTCAAAATAATTTTTAAAAATGTAAAATTTGACGAAATCACATTACTTTTTTTACATGCATTGTATACTTTTTGACACAATCAAGCAAAACAAAGTAAATGGGCCAATGCTGAAGTGTAAACAATGAGTCTACCCTGCTCAGATCAGTTGATGTTAACATTAGGAACGAGCAGAATAGACTCTTTGTTTACACTTCGAGATTGGCCTAATTACATTGTTTTGAATTTGCATTTCCCAAAAATATTGGTTGTTCGCATATTTTTGGGAAATGCAAATTCGAACAACTTTTCCGTTGTCATTCAGCAAGGCAATAAAAAAATACCCTAGTAACGACTGTTTGATTAATAAATATACTTTTTTTGGTCGCTGCAATCAATGCACTGTTTGAAACTTCACCAAAAGTTACACAGATTTTTCATACGTATCAATATCAAACCTCAAATGCCATCCGACAGATTCAGGTACCTTATGCCAGGATCTTATCCACACGTTTCCTGTCAGTTATCCTTATGGCCATTACATCCAACAGGAAGTCCGTCTCTCTTTCTCTTTTCCCAATCGCACCCCATGCTGGACCGTCCGGAAGTGGCCCCACATGAGCTGACAGATGATTGATGGCCAGAGAGCGTTGGTACCAGATGTGTGTTGTTCTGGAATTCCACGCCCACCTCTCCCAGGAGTGAAATTGTAACTCGCGTTGGAAATCGATACCGATTATCGGACCCTTGATTGACTTTTGATGTCGGCCGGGAGAAATTGATTGTGTAATGATATCGTGTTATTGCGCGGGATTGGCGTGACTGGAAGTCGGAGGGCTTCGATGTAATTTGATGGTTCGGGGAAATTCGCTGGAGATTGATCGATGATGCGAGGAAAGCTGACAAATGATGCTGCATTAACTGCGAGAGTGCTGGGAATTCATAGAAGTCGCTCTGGGATTATGGGAACCGATAGATTATTTTAAATTCTAATTTACCAGCAGATTCCATGAAATGCAAATTTCATTCCTGGATTTACCCTCCGATCAGTTCCAATTAATCCTCTCTCTCTCGCAGGTACTCTTTGTTGATGTTAAATTACCATCCCAAAACAAAATTGAGCTTCCCTCCCTTTGGAAAGCTCCACGGGAAGCTCTTTTGATGTGAATTTCCTCCATTTTCCGGGGCCATTCAACCGTAAATCGAACGCGGATTAGTCTGGGAGCTGCTTCCCTGTGGTGGATTGCATGCATTGCGTTGTACCTCCTGAAGTACACTCAAACGAGGAAAGTAGGACAGAAAATGACATTAATTATGAGATACGGCAATGGAAAGCTTTTCCTGCAATGAATGCACAGTCCTGAATAGAAATTTTAAGTAGAAATTCCATCTGCCTTATTCAATTTCAATGCCAAAAAACAAGTAGTAATTCAGATGTGTTTAAAAGACCCGGTATTATAAAATTAGTTATTTTATAAAATTTTATGTGGTACAAGCTCTTCCCGGCAAACTTCGTCCTGCCCTTTTTTGGTTTCCTGACGTTTCTTGCTTGTTTGTGATTGGTGCGCTGGAAGTGGGGACGCGAAGTCGTGATTATTCAGGTTTTTTTTGTGTGCTTATGTGTCGCTGTTCGTATGGGGTGAGTGCATAATTTGTAAAGGGAGCGCGTGGTCGTAAAAAATATTCGGAGTGAAAAGTGATTTTTTTTGTGTGCCTTTTGTCGTGAATTGTGTGTGTCGCTTGCGGGCGGTGGGGCAACGTGCTTGCTTGACAGGATCGATCGTGTTTTTATGTGTGCTATTTCTTGCTAGCAATGATAATATCAGTCCTTCCTTTATCATCGTTGATCGGAGGGCACGCCGCCGGATGAGTTTGTCGTAGTAATTGTGTTACAAAGTAACAGTGAAAAAGCCATTTCTATATAATTATAGGAAGACGCACTGACCATTTGAATGGTCGAGTTAATAGTGGAGCAAATTTACCGTGTGTGAGTGATTTTGTGTGTTAACCAGAAAGACCTTCCCATAGCATCGTTGCTCGGAAGGCTCGCCGACGGGTCTGTTATGAAAGTCCTCCCCATAGCATCGTAGATCGGGAGCCATCGAAAAGCCAATACCTTATCCTACTAACCAAAAAAAAAAATATTAATCACGTGATGCTTGAAGGAGATGCTGTGGATTCAACGGTCTCATGCGGTATCAACAGGTATATAGCGAAAAGCTGTATGCTTGATGAGTCTGCAACTTCAACTATCGGACTAACATTCCTCCCTTTCGTTGAACTGCAAGCTTCTTGGGAGGGCGCCGGTATTGACTAATAAAGTAGGGATCTTCAGAGGTTAAACAGTGAACGGATGGTTGGCTCCCACTGATCATTTTTGATTCATTGTTTAACTTTAGCTGATCTGTCAATAACGGAGTAGCAGCACATTGGCAGTCAACCATGCTCATGCTCATGCTCATGCTCCTGACGTTTCTTGCTTGTTTGCTTATTCAGCCTCCTGTGATCAAAATATGATTTTACGTAACTTTCTCCATACAATTTGCCGATGCTCCGGAATCGGTTCCAGAGTGGCCAAAGTGTCAATTAGTTAGCGTAAAAACCTTCCTTGGGCTTATACGAACCCAACGCAACAAAAAGCACCTCGATCCGACGCTCCGTATTGAACTGAGTCGCGTTCGAACAAAACCGTCGAAATTTTTTATGTATATAGATTACAGACAAAAATAAGTAACCTATCAGGAAGGCAAAACAAACTTGATCGAAAAGCAATAGAGCCTGATATTCATGCACCTTATTTTTTTTATTTCAGGCAATTCTGTCCAAAACACCAAATTTTATCTCCCAAAGCATTTAAATCACCAGAATTACTCTAAAAATTACGATCTCTGTGAAGATTATTTTAGTAAAAATTAAGCAAATAAGAAAAGCTATGATCTTTCAGTGAA